>NC_091267.1:16795000-17042500 GCF_042477335.2 Ovis canadensis
CATCTTTAGAGGTAATAAAAAAAGGGGGGGGGGCGTGGGGGGGGGCAGAAGCCTCTTGCACAGGACATTAAAGGCTGCTATTTTCCAGAGAAATCCTCCGACCGCATTCCTTGCGTCCCAGGCTGGTGACCTTATTTCAAGTGTCAGGTTCAGCCTCCCCGCCTCCGGAGGACTTTCCCAGCGCGCTCAGGCCTCGGAGGAGCTACGTCTGCCCGGCGCACGCCCCCTCCCGAGGCGGCTAGGAGCCCCGGCGGCCCCCCGGCCTCCCCCGGCCTCCCCGGCCCGTCGGGGCTCCTCGCCGTGCCGAGGAGCGCCGTGAAGTTTCTCCGCTCCGCGCGCCGGCCCAGGTTGGGAGACGCGGACGGCTGCCCCGGGGCGCCGGCGGCCGGGCGCGGGCCGGGCCTCGCTCCCGGGCCCAGAGGGGGAGCGCCGCCCGCGCCCCCGCCCGCGCCCCCGCCCCGCGCGCCGGCCGCCGGGCCCCCCGCCCCCCGCGCCGCGCCCCCCCGGCCCCGCTCCCCGCGGCGCGGCCCGCGCGCCCGTTACCTGCCGAGCGCCGGGGGGCCTGCTGCTTCCTCCTCGGCATGCTGCTCGGGCCTCAGCCGCCGCCGGAGTTCGCGGGGCGCGGGGACGCGGGGCCCCGGGCGCGGGCGCAACTCCGCGGCGCGCCCAACTCTGGCCTCGTCCCCGCGGGCTCCGGGCTACGGGCGCGCCGCGGTCCGCGGGGCGCCGCTCGCATGGACGGCCGCGCCCGGGGCCGCTCAGGAGGCGGCGGCCGCGGCCGCGCGGGCCGCGTCCCGGCCGCCGGGCTGCGGGCGGAGCGCGCGGGGCCTGGGCGCCGAGCCCGGAGTCATCCCCGGCGCGGGCCGCGGGCGCAGCGGCGGGAGCTCGGAGGGCCGGCCCGCGGCCCGCGCTCCATGCTGCCGCCTCCCCGCCGCCGCGGTGCTGCTGGCGGGCGCTCCTCCGGGCGCCTCTGCGGGCGCTGCCCTGCGCCTTCCTCCGCGAGCCGAGAGTCTCGGAGCGCAACTTTCTCTCCCCCTCGCTCCAGGCGGTGCGGGGGTCGCGGCGAGTGCTTTTAGTGCGCGGGTCGCAGCTTGCTCATTGTGCGCCGGCGAGGCCGATCTGGGCAGTCCTTTTCCTCCCCGCACTTAGTCTAAGAGGAAGAAAGCAAACAAGACAGAGGAGTGAAGCCCCCGTACATACATGCGCCGGGGGGAGATGTCAGGCGCTGCTCCACCTTCCAAACAGTCACAGATCAAACAGTGGCACCCGCCGCCGGAGCGCCACTTGGTGCCCCGCGCTCCCCGCGGGGCTGTGCCGCCAGGATCGCCGCTTCTTCGGAGGCGAAATCTAATGCAAACACATTTTGATCATGGATTTTTGGCCGGTCTTGATCTTCCAACAGAAAAATTTTGAAAAATACACAAAAAGCACCCCCCCCCTCCAGGAAAAAAAAAAAGCCAACAACAACAACCCAGAGAGTGTGCGCGAAGGGGTGAAGAGCAGACGTCCACTGGGTGAGCGAGACGAGCGTGGACGGTCCCCCCAAACTCCTGGGAGAGAGGAGATGCACTCTCGCTCGCTCCTCTTTTCAGTGAAATATAACACACATTCGGATCGCAGAGCTTTCAGACAGTCTCAACTGATAGACAGACACATCGAGCTGCTTTTCCGGCTTCAGTTTTTACTCCTCCTCCTCTCGCCAACGTCACCCTGACAATTACAAATAGGTCTCTCACAAACCATACCTGTCAATCTTTTTAATTGCTTTGTTTTCTACTCCCCCCCCCCCCAGCTAAACAATATGACACAAAAAAGAAATCTTAATACGGCATAACATAAAAGATTGCACGTTGAAGAAAGACATTGAGGGGTTTGTTACTGTAATCCACCGGCTGACCGTGGGTGAAGCCCATGTGTTATAAGCCAAGTTGAGTAGACACTAGTTCCTGCAGATTTTTAAACCTGCGCGTCTCCCCCTCCGCCCCCGCTTGTACACTCACACACACGCACCCACGTGGACACAAACTACCCTTGGAAGAGGAATGTCCGGCATTTGAGATAAAAATACCTGTGTCACTTTTGCAATCCTAGTTTGGGGGTTAGATGTGACTGGGGAGGGGCACTCTGCGGCTTTTATATTTTGGTAATTAATGGGTAAGTGGACGATAAGAAAACATGTTTCACTACAATGTATTCCTTTAATAAAAAATTAATGATGGACTTTGCTCATCACACAAAAAAATGTGGAAAATATTTAATCTGGCCCCTCTGTGAGAAGTGAATTGATTATTTGGTCAATGCAAACAGGGAGATAATTGACACGATGGAACGGCAGATCTTTCTAACTGGGTTATAAAAAAAAAGGTCCTCATACATCATGGTAACGTCTCCATCCAGTTGCATTAAGGCCCTCGGCAATCCGCACCCCCCCACCCCCGCCCCATAAGTTTAAGATGTGCTCTGGGAATTTGACCCTCTGGTTCCCAGTATCTGTGTTTCTTTCCCAGTGGGAAACCTGTAACAGTCTTGTAGAGGCCACTTAAAACAATCATGGAAAAACATGAAGTCTTGGCCAAAATAAATAAAATGGCTTAGTTTGTGCAACTTACATGGGACAGACTAAGGGCAAGGCGGCACGGGCGAGCCGTTGCGGGGACAAGGGCCAACAGCCTGGGCTCAGGATGCCCTGGGCGCCCCCCGCCCGGCGCTGGGTGCTCCTTTCGCCCGCACCGGCGCCCAGGGCTCCCCGCCCGGCCCCGGGCCCGGGCCGTGCCCCGCCGCCCCGGCCGCGCTCGGGGTTGATTCGTACCACCTTGCAAGGAAGTGAACGCTCCGCACGGGAAGGGGAGGCGCCTGCGCCGGCCGCTGGGCGCCGCGCAGCTCCGAGGACGCCCCGGGCTGCCGCCGGCTGTGGGCCGCGGCAGTCGCGGGACGCGCGGGTGCCCTCGCCGCCCCCCTCGCCCTTTTAGAGGAGTCAAATCCGGCTTTTAGACCGTGGGGAGGGTGGGGATATCCGGTGCCTCCCGGGCGCCGGGAGGAAGGGGGAGGGCGGAGAGGATCCTTGGCCAGTCTGCGCCAAGCAGATTCAAACCAAAACAAAAAGATTAAAGGAGCAGCGGCCAGGGCGTCAGCGATCCCCTGGCCCGGACCCCGGGGGTGGCGCGCCCGGGAACCGTGGGGGCTGCGCGGACTAACCGCGCAGCGCGCGGCGGGGCAGGAGGGGGGAGCGGGCGCCAAACGTAGTGGGGAAGAGGCGGGGGGAGCCGAGGGGAGGGCGCGGGCCGGAGGAGGGGCGGACCCGCCCGCTCCGCCCGCCGCGCGGAGGCTCGCCTCGCGGAGCGGCCCGGACTGGGCGCGACCCCGGCCAGCGGCGGCGCAGAAAGAAGGCAGAGGCGCGGGCCATGCAGAGGCTGGCGCTCGCCGGGACCCGAGCCATCGTGGACATGTCGTACGCCCGCCACTTCCTGGACTTCCAGGGCTCGGGCATCCCTAGCGCGATGCAGAAGCTGGTGGTGACCCGGCTGAGCCCCAACTTCCGCGAGGCCGCCACCCTGCTCCGGGACTGCCCGGTGCCACTCCCCGGGGACGGAGACCTCCTCGTCCGGAACCGGTGAGCCCGGCGCGCGCCCCCCGCCCCGGCCCCGGCCCGTGCTGCGCCGCGCCGCTCCGGGGCTGTCCCGCGCCCGCCTGCGTCCCCACTCCCGGCGCGCGCTCGGGCGCACAGCCCGACTTTGCGAGATCCCGGGAAGTTGAACCCGCCGCCATCTGGCGAAGGCGAACGTAATGAGACTGTTGCGGGTGTGAATATCCGATGGCACCGAACGTCCTCATAACGGAGGTTATTTTAATTTGGGATTCCCCTCCCCTCCCCCAGCCCTCCCTCCTCCTCCCCCTCCCGCTCCCGAAATAAAACCGACGGGACCCAGAAGGGGAGGCTCCCCGCCCAGCCCACCCGCGCGCACCCACGGCTCCAGCGATCGCCTAATCTTTAGGGTGGAGTTGGGAACAGCCTGGACACAAACCGCGACGTTTAGGTAACGTGCTTTGGAGGAAGGAGGCCGGGGCCCCGGCTGGCTGTTCCTGTCCGCTCCAGGTTGGCAGCTGCCTGGCTGTGGCGGAGGCTGTCGTTAGGTGTGTTGGTGTGCACCTCGCCGGTGCCGCCTGCGTGTTGTCAGCTCTGTGTGACTGTCGTCTGTGCCCTGCAGTGTACCGCGGGGCGCGCGTCCCAGGCGGCGGGGCCGGGGCGGGGGCATGGCCGCAGGTTTTGCAGACTGAATGAGGCTCGGGTCGTCGCCCGACCTTGGGACTGTCTTTTCCACCTCCACACTGCCCATCTTAATTTGTTTCCATCTCACTAATCTTTAGTAACTGCTGAAGCAACAAGAGGGAAGGAACCTCACTCTTCAGAGCCGTGCCCGCGGCTCTGCTGGTGGGTCCTCTCGCTGCCTGACTTGCAAGCGGGGCGTCCACTTCCTCCATCCCCCTTGGCGAGAGCGGGGCTCGCCCGCCGGGTCAGTCTGGTCTGTGGGGCGAGTGTTGCATATTTCAGGTTGCGTAATACTTTCGGAGGGAGAAGTAACGTGGTTGTAACCAGGTTGTCAGTGGTGTGCTCGAAAGCACTCGGTCCTCGGCGAGGACTGAAGGACCGTGTATCTTATCTAATCAGCTTGGGGCAATGCTGAATGGTCCATTTTAGAGATTCGTATCAGTCTTCCAAACCTAGCTCGGAGACTTCGGAATTCTGACCAGGAAGTCAAACTTCTGGGAACCTGTTGGAGAGGTAGAAACCAAGCGAGCCAAAGGTGGGACTGAGCGGAGGCTGGGAAAGGGGCGGGGGCAGGGGGCGCCTGAACCGATGGGCTGAAGTGCACCGCTGGGACCCGGGCTTCGGAGGGTTTCTTCATCAGTACCAGGAACCGCTAAGGCAGCTGAGATCCAGACGCGCGTCCTGACAAGTTGAAAAGAAGGGTGGGTGAGTGTTCACGCAGGACATACAAAACACAGGAGTGATTTCCTGGAAGTGAGATGAGACTCAGATTGAAAAAATACACCGAAGAAATCCAACAGGCAAAGTTTCACGCAGGCTTTTTCTCCACCACCACCCCCCCACCCCCGCCACCCGCAACTGTGGACTGTGAGCACCAGTGGTACACACCAGGCTGCTTGGGGAAAGAACACCTTTTACAAACAGGGTGTGAAGTGGGGAGGGGGCGACTGAGCCGGGCGGGCAGCGGAAGGTGTGAAGTTTCCGCACTCCCAGCAGCCGCGCAGTGGGACCCCCGCCCGCGCTGCCGTGGAGGAGTTCCTGCCCGCAGGACCAGCCTGCCCGCCTGCGGGGCAGCAGCTCCGCAGGGTGTGCGCCCCTTCCCCGCGCTGGGTCACCAGGGCCGGTCCCCGAACTAGGTGGTCGGTCGGAGTTCTGGAGCACCGGCTGCCATGTTGGATGCTCTCAACTTGGGTTGCTGTAAGATCCACGCCTCCAGCTTCCATCCACAGATGCCAAGAATCCCTTTAATATAAATAGGATATTTATAGTCACCGCTTGACCTCTAACTTCTACCTTGAAATCCGTCACAGAAGAAGGGGGCGCGTTTTCTGCTTGTGGGGATGGGGCGGACCTCTGCCTGTCCCTCTCCTTACTCTGCTGGAAAATATGCCCCTACCCCCCAAACTGTGGGAAGATCCTTTATTCTAGCAAATGTTGTCAGTAAGGGTGGCATTTTACCGATTTTTTTTTTAAGAATAGAGGCTCAATACTTCACTACAGGTTAGTTCATTTTAATCCCAGACCAAATCGCCCCGAACAGTGTCAACTGCATGAAAATTATATGCAAGAGCTTCTCATTTTTTATCGTAATAATAATAATAATCTGCTCCGGAGTGAATGGATTCAGCCCAAATTCACTTGTTTGGAAAGGTGTCTGGGGGGTTTTAATTGTGCTCCCTCTGACTTTCTCTTTCAGTGGAACCTTTTGCACGTGTCTTTCCATTTTAACAGAAAATACAAATTCTTTATTCACAGTGAGGGAGGTGCTTTTTAAGACATCGATTTAGCATAATCAAGTTTATCATTTAGGAAAGGTGTGAGAAGGGGGCCTAGAATCCTTCTAGAAAGTGCCCACGCCTTTCCTTTATCCACTTCTGGCCTTCGGCTTTCTAACATCCGAGGAAACGCCGCTTCCCTCCTCATAAAAGAGAAGAAAATAAAAGGAGAAAGACTCCGACTCCCTCTGGTTCAGTTCGCGCACTATTTTTAGATTTTTCTTTTTTTGCAAGATACTGCCACATTATTTCGTTTCCAAATATTTCTAACGATTTTCTGTTCAAATGTTACATAATGGAGCAGAGTTTGTAGGACCGGCACAGAGAAGGTGGGGGATGGGGAGGGCATTTTTGATAAACCGTTTGTTGCTCAAGGGAGGGTAACTATTCCTTCTCATTCTCCAGGCCGAGATTTTTTTTTTCTTTCATTCTTCCTTTTCTTTATCCCTTTTTTCTTTCCTTCTTTTTTTTTTTTTAAAAGGAAGGTCTGGTTTGGCGGACTTTGTCTTCCAGTATTGACGGTTTTGCTCTGGACTTGAGTCTTCGGGTTTGATTTTTGTTAACAGAAAACCCATTGCCTCCCCTCGGACCGCTGCCCTGTTTCACAATAAACATGACGAAAGGGCTCATCGCTTTTTAGTGTAAATAAACCGAGTGACTCCGGAAGGGTATATATTTGGGCAGAGCCCCAAACATCCCTCTCTTTTTCCCTGGGCTCCTCGATTTTTGTCTTTTGCGTAGGTCTGCCTGTCGGATCGCTAGACCCCTGCACTCATTAAAAGCACGTACTTTAAATTAAAGGGGTACAGACGAGTCTCCAAATGCACGTATCCTCCCTAGCGCGTCTTCTCTTTTTCTCGCTCACTCGCCCTTTCTGTCCACTGCTCCCCAAACCCGGATCCCTGCCCACGGCGCCTGCCGCTCTTGAACTTGTTTCCGATGGAGCCCAAGGCGCCGGCTCCCACTCCTCTACCCAAAGCCCAGGTGAGGACCAAGGCGCACCCGGGCAGTGGCGAGTCCACACCAGCCGCAAAACGGGGCTTCAGGGAGAGGTGGGGCTCGCGACCAGAGGCTGGGCGGCCCTGGAGAGGGCGAGGTGTCCGGAGACGAGCAGGAACTCCGGATTCCTTCACCGAGGACGCAGGCGACTTAGAAGGCAGGGTAGGGTGGAGAGACGTAAAATGAGGGTGCCTGCGAGGCCAAGGTCACAGTCTGGCCGCCGGCGGCTACTGTCGCGAGGCCGATGAGCTCAGGAGCGCCGCGTGCCCCGGGCTTCCCTGGCACTCGATCGCCCCAGGGCCCGAGCTCGGCGGCCGGTGCGGTCTGGGCGCGCCCGCTGGGATCCCGGCTCGGCCCAGGGAGGCTGAGGTCATGGTCGCGGGCCTCGGCGGCGACCCGCGCGACTCCAGTCCGCTCCGGGAGTCGGACTCACGGATCGCATCTGTCCGTGGTTGCGGTGGAGAGGCCGCGGGACGACGGCACCGGCCGGGCAGTCGGTGGAGGCCGGGCACTTGCGAGGGGAGATAGTTCCAGAAGCGCGGGTTTCTGGCGCCCTGCAGGTTGGCCCGGGCGCATCGAGGGCGCCGCAGGGAGCGGGGACGTGGACCAGGCGCGGGGCGGGCCCCGTGGTCTCCGGCCCCCGCTCCAGCGCTGGCCGGGCTCCACCGCAATGTCTGACTTGGGTTTTTAAGCAAAGCCCCTTGGTGAGCTCAGGCTGCCGCTGGTGGGCTGCAGCCGCCGAGCTCCCAACAGAGCCCACCCTGCCCCCCAACACGCGCGCGCGCGCGCGCGCACACACACACACGGGCCCTCGCTGCCCCCTCTGCGCGGGTGCCCTCGCCCCGCCGCCGCTTGTCTCTCAGGCGTGCGCCCTGCTCGGTCCTCAGCCTCCCGCCTGGAAGTGGCAACCACAGCCCCGGAAGGGGGTGCGCGGGGGTGGGGGGCGGTGATGGGACTGCCTTTTCCTCCAGCAGCCCCTTCCCGCTCGCCAGCTCCCTCCCCCCAGTTCGCTCCGGTTTGGAGATGATGGTGACCCGAGGGGCCGAGTTCAAGGCGGGGGCTCCAGCAAGGGAAGGGCCTCTGTGGTTGGAAAGGCAGAAACGCCAGCGCGGGGCGGGTGGGGGGGGGCGGCGGTAGGGAGGGGGCAAGACGGGAGGGGCGAAGGCCACGGGAAGGGCGAGTCTAATCCTGCGCGAGGAGAACAGAGCGGGCTACCCGCCGCGGCCCCCACCTGTAAGCACAGCCCACCTCCCCACCCCCGCCGGCGGTCCTGCAGCCGGCCTTCCAGCCCCAGCGATCCGGCGTCCAGAGGCACCCCGACTGGGCTCGACCGCCGCCTTCCCCAAGGTCCGGAAGCACGCGCTCAGGACACTAGGCCAGGCCTGGAGAACTCGGCAAAGTGAAAGGCAAGATGCCTGGCCCTCCCCTACCCAAAAGATGGAACGTGGGCATCTTGGCATTAAATGCCAATGAGAACCCACCACAAACCATTATTCCCGCTTCTCATTACTATGTGTCCTGTTCGGGTATGGAATCCTGTAACGTGATTGTGAGGCCTTGTGTCTGGTAACTTCTGAAAGCTGCTGGACTGGACGAGCCCGAAGGATAGTTTCCTGCTTTCTTATTTCTGTTGATAAAAAATGTAGAGAGTGTCCAATCGTGTATGTGGGGCACCGTCATAAGGGCGCATTTACGAGGGCTAAGTATTGTCTCTATATAAAGTGGAAGTGGGTCCTTGTGCGGGGCAGTTTGGGGTTTATTAAGTTAAATTAAAAGTAAATTGTTTTAACATGAGCCCTACTTACCAGCGGAAGCCACCAGATCCCAGCACCTTTTCCTTTCATTACAGGTGGAAATGGCATCTTTAGGGTCCTCCCACTGTGTGTCTCAGCCACCTCCCGACATCCTTGGGAGAATGGCTTTTTTCCTTATGTATCAGGATATTTTTGTTATGAGGTATACTGAGATGAAAAAAAGCTGGTAAAAATACCAGCCTGGCAATTAAATTGACTCTGGATACCAAAGTGAAAATAATCATCTGGTATTAATCAAGTATGTCTCTGCTTCTTGTTGAGGAAAAATATAGTGTCGATTTGCTTTCCTTTTCATCTGGGAAGGACTGTAAAATGTTGGATGTTCCATAAAAATCTCTCTACCCTTATGAGACAATTTTTGTTCAATTAATCAAAATGCATATTTTCACACTGGACACAGTTACATCAGAAGGAAAATTTGCTGCAGCCTCTCTCACACTGTTTGAAACAAGCCCTGCAGTAACATGTAGCAGCCAGTGACCTTGTACATTACATCAATCTTTAATAATATCATTGTCGTTACTATTATTATCTGAAGTGTTAAATTGTTGCCAGAATCAATACAAGTCTACCTCTTTGAATATATTTTATCCCCCTGTTGTTTTTAACATCTTTGCTAAGAGACCAATTAATTTCCAACTCATAGCTCCAGTGAAGTTTGTGTATGAGGGCTTCCTGAATTTTTTTTTTCCTCTCTTTTGAAAGAAAGAGAGAGGGAGTAAGTGGTGTATGAAATAAATAACCTGTTTAGAGAGATGTGAAATTATTCCTAACCTAATGAAAGAATACAATAAACCAAAACTCTAATACGGAATCACTGTGGAGCTCACATTTGTTTGATTTCTTTTCTTTTTTTTTTTTTTTTGAAGTGCATATCAAGAGTTTTGGGTGGTTTTTTTTTCCAATTCTATCAGAATAGATAACAGCTTCACTGCCCTCCACAGTCACCAGATTTAGAGAAATAGAAAAAGCCTTGACAAAGAAAGCACCTGAATTCGTGTGTGTCTGTTTTCCTCTAGGTTTGCTGGTGTCAATGCTTCTGACATCAACTATTCGGCTGGCCGCTATGACCCTTCAGTCAAGACCCCCTTCGACGCAGGCTTCGAAGGTGTGGGGGAGGTGGTGGCCTTGGGCCTCTCTGCCAGCGCTGCGTTCACTGTCGGCCAGGCTGTGGCCTACGTGGCGCCTGGGTCCTTCGCTGAGTACACAGTGGTGCCCGCCAGGGTCGCCATCCCAGTGCCGGCCCTGAAACCCGAGTATCTCACGCTCCTGGTGAGTGGGACCACAGCCTACATCAGCCTGAAAGAGCTCGGGGGGCTTTCGGAAGGGAAGAAGGTCCTGGTGACCGCCGCAGCCGGGGGCACCGGCCAGTTCGCCGTCCAGCTCGCAAAGAAGGCCAAGTGCCACGTCATTGGAACGTGCTCTTCTGCCGAGAAGTCTGCTTTTCTGAAGTCTGTTGGCTGCGACCGGCCCATCAACTATAACGCCGAGCACGTGGGTGCCGTCTTGAGGCAGGAGTACCCCCAAGGTGTGGACGTGGTGTACGAGTCCGTCGGGGGAGCCATGTTTGACTTGGCTGTGGACGCCTTGGCTACCCGAGGGCGCTTGATAGTGATCGGGTTCGTCTCTGGCTACCAGACTCCTACCGGCCTGTCACCCGTGAAAGCAGCAACACTTCCAGCCAAACTGCTGAAGAAATCTGCCAGCGTCCAGGGCTTCTTCTTGAACCATTACCTTCCTGAGTTTCGAGGTGCCATGGACCACTTGCTCAAGATGTATGCGGGTGGCGAGCTGGTTTGTGAGGTGGACACCGGAATTCTGTCTGCAGAGGGCAGGTTTATCGGCCTGGAATCGGTCTTCCGGGCCATCGATTATATGTACATGAGAAAAAACACTGGAAAAATTGTCATCGAATTACCTCCCTCTGTCAACAGTAAGCTATAAAAGCAGAACAATGGCATAAGAGAAAGAAAATGGTCATTTTATGCCCCAGAATTACTCAAATCTATTTGTTTTTAGTTGGTAATGGAGATAATATTTTTTAAAAAACAAAAGTAAAGTTTAATGACTAGGTCTCTCTCTTTTCTTTGCTTCCTTTTTTTTTTTTTTTTTTTTTTGCTTTCCCTTGCCAAAAAAAAGTGCTAGTAAAACTTCCCTCCATCGCACAGAGGTAAAACCTTTACCTTCAGTTCTTTACTCATGGAGAGTCTCATTCCAGATTTTATTGTTCCAGGGAAGTAATTAATCCCTGATGCAAGATCTGATCAAATCAGCATGTCTTCAACTTGATGAGATTTTAAAATCGGGCTTGAAAACAGTTCATGAGTTCTTTGCTATGGGAGATTTTGGTATAATGCTAGCAAGTTGTAAATAAATGAGAGAGAGAGCAAAAGTCAGTCACTTCTCAGAGTCCATATTCTCAGGAAATGGCCCTTCTCCTTCCATAAATTACCAGCCAATTCTCTAAATAGAAATTTGGAGGGATTCTCCCAAAACTCTGACTCTGTTAGGTCATTAGAAAAAAAAAAATTAAATGAGCACAGACCTCTTTTAAAGAAGTATCTCTTTATTTAATGATTTTATACACAATCATGCTGGTGAGGCATGTGTGGGATGGAAGATTTCTCTCTTCCCTTAAGAAGCAAAGTAGTGTTGAAAACTCATATGGACAAAAGAGCAGTTTTGGTAAAGGGAAACTAGAGATTCGGGAGACTTTAAAAATTTAGTACATGCACGTGAAATGAAGAAGGATGTGCTCCATCCACAGTGAGAGTCAACATAACAAAACCCGGGCCCTATGGGGAAAGCTCTGTAGACACCAAACAGAACCCTTCATCTGCCTACTGGGGTGTGTCAAACAGCATCCCACAAAGCAGGGACTGAAGTGACCTCAGATAAGCGTGCATTTGCTTCTCATTGGAGACTTTGGGGAGGCGGGTTTGCTCCCTGACCTGGAAGTCGAGTAGCCACCACTGACGCCGTGTCATGCTCCAGGTCTCCGCGCGGCCTGTTAGGACAAGACACTTCTTGTCACCATCACCTGACGTCACTCCCGTGAAGGTAACCAGCCCCACGCCTTCCCCTCTGAATCAAGCCCACAGCTGACCCACCTTCGCCCCCACCTTCCTCGGCTGGCTTGCTCCGGTTTTCATCGCTGAGGTGGGAACCCCATCCTGCCTTTCTAGCGAAGCCACGCCCACCAGACTGGTTTTCAGAGCCTTGGGTTTCAGCGTCTCTAACAGGCTAAACAAACAGACACCCGATTAGAGATATTCTAGGAAACTTGGTGACCGTATTTAATTTTTCTCTCCTTCTGTCTGAGGAGCAAGGCAGTCCTACCGCTGAGTAGCTGTTCGGATCTGTTTTACAAGATTTACTCATTTTCAGGTACCTAATGTAGCTGCTAGCATGCACGCACAACAATACAATTTATATGGTAAATGGGGCCAAATAATGGCTTCACTGAATGTTATGGCTGCACTGAAGGGAAATGTCACGGTAAATAGTTGCCAAATTATGGATCATGCCGGAGTGTCACAACTGCACTAAAGACAAATAGCACTGGAGGCTACTGCCACTGTGACGCTTTTGAGTTATGAAGAAGGGTAACAGCCCGATGGGAGGCTCTTTGCGTCCTCATTAGAGCAAGGGGTTACTAGTGCAGGGTACCGGAGAAGCCTGGCCAGTGTGCTGCTCAGTTATTAATCTGTCCCTTTCAGACCTAACAGCTGTAGCGAAACCGAAGGGGACTTGGCCTCCCTTTTAGAGACCCAAGCAAACAAAGGGGAGGGGACAGGTTTTATGAATGTAACTGCAAGGGAATGACTGGTAGTGGAGCAACGCTGTAATCAAATCAGCTCATCAGAGAATATTATTCACTGTAAGGTACTCTGTCTGATAGGCTTAGTGGTGTCCTAGGCAGACAGAAGTGTGAAGTCTAAGCAATCATGGGCTTTTTCCCTCTGTCAAGACTTGAGCAGTAAGGACATTGCCAACTAAATTGCTTCTTTTAAACTGAAGCGCATCCCGGTTTCTTTCATTTTAATGGGAGAGTAATAAAGATGAAAGACCAACATTTTAACGGATGGATCCCTGAAGCTATAGAATAGAAATTTATTATGTTTTGAAGGCATACACTAAATTCAGCTATGTAAAAAAAAAAAAAATTCAAACAACCAGGTTTAAAATAAAATATAATCTGAAAACCTCATGTTCCGTCTCTCCCCAAACTAAAAAACTACAGTGCATTCTGTTTTCATTTATTCTTAGAAAACAAGCATGAAAGATTCCGCCCATTCAGATAATGCCAAAAATATGTTTTAACTTTTTTTTTTTTAATTCTTCTGAAAAATGATTTGTAAATTGAGGGTCATAGTTCAGCATCAGTTTCATCTTCTGGGATTATCGTTCAAGCCCAGCCTCTAATGGGAGGTGAAATGGTGCGATCCTCTCTCCGCCTTTCTTCTGAACTGTATTACATATCACAAAAAGTACATCCATAATTCAGGGCAATTGTCAGTCTTTGTTTTAGAGACTGGGCCGGGGCTGAACGATCCTGGTGGATGAATTATTTCTGGGTTCTCAGGGTGGCCTTCTCTGCACATCAGCCTTGAGGTCCCCGGCTGGGCAGATGGAGAGCCTTGGCTCCAGTTAGCATGCCAAGAAACAAGGGAGTCCCAGCTATTCCCTCCTGTCCCACTGTGATTTGTAAAAGGCCAAATGCTCTTCCTTCAAATTTGTTTTTGTACGCAAAAAATACTAACAATGTCATTCCGTGTCCATTTGATGACGACTTCCATTGTTCACTGCTTTCAGCATTTAAAAAAAAAATCAGGAAATAGTTTGCAGAGAAACTACACAGAAGTTTTTCATGACGTGCTCTAAAAATTGTTATTATATGATTTCATCTGAATGGAGTTTCTCAGGAGGAGGATAGCGCCTTTATAAATGGTCATTAGTATTACATTCAGTATTTATCTAATGAAAGTGCAGTGACAAGTTGCGCTTCTTATTACAATGAAAATGTTGCATTATATACTTAAAGAATATTCCAGCTAATGAGGATGTAACGTCCTTGGTACAACACAGACCTCCTTTTTTGTGTGTGTGTTCACCCACCACAAGATGCTGGAAACTTGACAAATGACATCATTTAAGACATGCCTGCCGTAGGGACCTGCTTTTTGGCTTCCTGTTTCTGGCTTTTATTTGGGTAACATTTATAATGGCCACCCGACTTGTAACGGGCAGTGTTTTAACCCCTTCATAGAGCTCCCAATTAGCGTGAGTTTACTACTTGCAGGATTTCCTTTAAAATGGGGCAGGGAGTGCGCAGGACTGAAAATATGTCTCTTGATCACTTGACCACATGTGCACATGGGATAAATAGCATATTTCAGATTTATATGAAAACAGACGAGCAGCATGCACCTTTCAGGAAAAAAAAGACAGGAGGAGACAGAGCACGATCAGCGGCAGGCCTGAGTCTCCCAGGGCTCACAGCTCAGGGTCTATGACTGTAACCCAGGCGTAAGCGGCCTGACTTGCTGTGCTCATGGCTACTGCTCTCCATTCCGCCCAGTGTCTTATTTCCTTAAATTGCTTGCTGTTCATAGTACTTGTCTAGAGACAAAATGTATGCAAGCTTTATTAGCTAATTTGGGGTTTATTGGTTTTTTTTTTTAATTTAGGTTTTCTGTAACTAATATTCTAATTATGGCCTGGAATTGTGATCATATTTCAGAAGTCCAAATATAGAACTCTGAATTCTCAATCCTACTAGTGTGGGCATCTTAACCTTGGAATTCCATTTTTTTGTAGACCTTTAGTATCATGTTATTCAACTTGTGAAAGGAGGAATGTTTGATATGAGAACCTTATTACTGTTAACATGAGCAAAGTATGGAATATTGGCCCCAAAAAAGCTATACAAAATAAATAATATTTCCCAATGTGTATCAGTTCACGCAGTTCTTGATAGTAGAGTTGATTAGTTGATTTTTTTTAAAGTCAACTAAGTACATATTTTAATTCTGTATGCTTGAGTCTTCTGTATTCTTCTTTCCCTAGACTGAGAAGTTAATGGGATGTGAAAACAAGACTAAAAATGGCCGGGAATTCATACTGTCTTAGCATCTGCTCTTTTAATTTTTGTTGAAATAGAGTGGATTTACAGTGCTGTGTTAATTTAAGGTGCACAGCAAAGTGACCGGGTTATGTGAGTATATATGCGCAATAATGTATATATATTATATAATAATGCATATGTGTATTCTTTTTCAGATTTTTTTCCATTACAAGTTATTATAAGATATTGAGTACAGTTTCCGGTGCTATATAGTGAGTCCTTGTCAGCAACATGGATAGACCTCAGGATTTAAGGAGCATACTAAGTGAAATACATCAGACAGAGAAATACAAATATCCTGTGATATCACTTATATGTGGAATTTAAAATGTGACACGAATTTATTTACAAAGCAGAAATTGACTCACAGACATAGAAAACCAAGGGGGAAAAGGGTAGGTTTTAAATTAGGAGGTCAGGATTAAAATATACACATTACTATAGATAAAACAGATAACCAGCCTCTGTTCTTGATAAGATGGTTTGGTCCACTGGGAACCTGCCCTGCAGCGCTTGCTCACAGCAACTGGGGAGGCACAGACCCTGTCAGGAAGTGTCTTGCATCTCTGGAGCAGTCGGTAAGTACCCCAAGGAGTGCAGTTTAGGGAAAGCGATACACGCCTCATACATGCAGGGACGCATGAACCAAAAGCGCAGGTTCCAACAGCCCCCCAAAGTAAGAGTTTCCCTTGAAGGGAGCTATTCGACAGTGTCTTTCTGCCAACGTGAAATTAAAATAATAATTAAAACACACCCTGCTGACTGGTGGTAATGTCCAATAGGGAAGATGGATTTATGCTCAGAGCTCAGGAAAACGGCCCATAAATCGTCAGCTACCATTATGCACTATCCCTTCCATGTAAAGAGTGGAACCGAATCTTAGAATGACCTGAGCCTGTGGTCTCTCTGGCTGGTGGGAGATGCGGAAGCATGTTTAGGGAAGAGACGCTGTCCAGCTTGGAAGTTTGGAAGATTGCATTACCCTGTGTGTGCCAGCCCCTGGGCACAGGGGAAGGCAGCTCACAGACACACTAGAGGGAGTCTGGGAGGTTCTCTGCTCATCACAGATGAGAAGACTCCGCTGACCTTTAAATGGTAAAATTTGGGATTCAAGAGACAACCTAGGGCTTCCCTAGGGGTTAAGTGGTCAAGAATATGCCTGCTAATGCGGGGGATATGGGTTCGGTTCCTGGTCTGGGAAGATTCTGCATGCCGTGCAGCTGCGAAGCGTGTGTGCCACAACTTCTGAAGCCCTTATTCCCTGGAGCCTGCGCTCTGCAACAGGAGAGACGCCACCATGACGGGACGCCCTTGACTCCAGCTAGAGAGTAGCCCTCAGTTGCCACAACTAGAGAAAGCCTGCATGCAGGAAAAGAAAAAAAAGGATAAAATACTATATATATATGTGTGTGTGTGTATATATATATATGTGTATATATATATATATATATATTGTTTTTTTTTTAAGAGAGACAATCCGGTTCTACTCACTTTATAAATGGAGAAAGCAAGACCCAGGAAGATTAGGTACCTTGTCCAAGGTCGCGGACAACAGCCAGAGTGTAGGCGCGCTCCTTTCCAGGGCACCAGCCCGTCTCTGTCTCACCCTTTCATAAGATCCTGAGGTCCTGCCCTCGATGCCTGATTGAAAGCATCACAGAATAACGGCTGCCTCTGTTATAAATCTTCTGTTGGGTGAGGTGGTGACCAAACCAGAAAGAATATCACGGTTCTGACCACAAAGTGTGTTCCACTCAAGACGCCCCTTTAATCCAGCACAAGTGAGGTGTTCAGACCACTGACTTCTGTGTCCTCTAATGATCGCACTTCCCCTGTAGCCCGGGCGGTTAAAGAATCCTCCTGCCAATGAAGGAGACGTGCATTTGATCCCTGGGTTGGGAAGAAACCCTGGAGGAGGAAATGGCACCCCGCTCCAGTATTCTCGCCTGGAGGATCCCACGGACGGGGGAGTCTGGAGGGCTACAGTCCACGAGATGACAGCGTTGGACACAACTGAGCAACTAAGTGTGCACACACACACACACACACACACATCTAAATATCACACAGCCTTTTCGGGGGAAAAAAGAAGCTCAACAGAATTAAGGGCTGAATGACCACAATTTAGTTTTAATGCTACAAAGGTCTGATCTGTCAATTATTATTCTGTGTCAAATCATGAATATCAAATAGAGAAAAAATGTATCACCCCTGGTTGAGGGCTTATTTCCCTCAAGTAGGTAACTTGCTTATGTTCTCGCCTATAGCGCTTGGACAATGTTAGTAACAGCAAAATATCTAGAATCTGAACTGGCCGATCCTCCTGAAATGGAATTCTGAATCCGGCAGCTTCCAGGCTGCGGTGGCTGGATGCACACACCCACAGTGGGAGGCGCCCTAGGGTGAAGGGGCGCGTGCGGGGAGAGACTGCCGTGGGGCCACGTCCCCTGTTCCCACGGCTAGAATCTCATCCTCTGTACAAAGGTCAGATCATGACTAAGGCTCGGAAGCAAGCCCTTCAGAACCACACGACATTGAACATCCCTGTCTTTCGACATCATTTCTGTCTTCCTCGAACTCACGCATAAGAGGCGCAAACTTCCAGCGTCACACGCACACATCCTCTCACAAGAGAAACATTCTTTTCACACCGAGAGTCCCTCCGCAGGAACAGCAACAGCCAACGTCAGAGGCAATCTCAATTGGTCGAAAGCCTCATTTCCCACCAGGGCACCGAAAGCAATAGTGGTCCCTCTGTATGTTGTTGGAATTTACATTTGGAAATTGGATTGTCTCCTTGAGGGTTTTTTTAATCAAAGTAACTTTCAGAGAATTACTTACATCCGGGTAGGCTGGGTACCAGAGGCGAGGTTGAGCTCAAGAGCCCAGGTGTCACCCCAGCTGTAACAATGAAAGTGCTGTCATTGTCTTTACTGAAGGGTATTATTTCTCATTTCAACTTTCACACGTACTTTATGTAACATCTTAGAACGTGCTTACCAATTAGAATAGAATACAATGTCACTGCCTTCCCTCTTTCCTATAAAAATTGAAAAAGGAGAATGATGCCCATTTTACAGATGGGAGAATGCAGTGCAGAAAAGTGACTTTCCCGGATCACTTAGTCACTTGTTGAACAAAGACTTGAACAGCCAAGGCTGTTTTCCACTCGGGAATGCAGTGTCCCCAGCTTTCGTGTTCGCACACTCACCTGTCACAACAGAGCTCCTGACTCAGTAGGTCCAGGGTGGGGGCCTGGGAGCCTGCATTTCCCAGGGCTGCTGACACCAAGCCTGCACAGTGAGCAGCAAGGCCCTGGGTCTCACAACCCTTGAAGAGACTCCCATCCCACAAAATGCTGTTTTATAGAGCATTTCTGAGCAAGCTGTAGGTGACCTAGGAATGGATTACAGAGCACGTGCTTAATACAGCTATGAAAATACATTTTATCCTTGAGTTTTTGGCTCCTTTACTTTGACCATCAGCTGTGACGCCCGTCACCTGTCTGTTGGAGGGCTCTGGTGGTGAGTGTTTTTACCTAGTTCTAAGTGGGGCAGAAGGAGGCATAGAAAGGGCACAGAAGTGTCCTGGGACTGCAGCGCCATGAAGGGCATGGCACCTGATCCCATCCCTTCAGGGCAAATAGATGGGGATAAAGGGGAGACAGTGGCAGATTTTATATTCTTGGGCTCCAAAATCACCGCGGATGGTGACTGCAGCCATGAAATTAAAAGACACTTGCTGCTAAGAAAAGCTGTGACAAACCTAGACAGTATATTAAAAAGTAGATACATCACTTTGCCAACAAAGGTCTATATAGTCAAAGCTTTGGTTTTTCCAGGAGTCATGTATGGGTGCAAGACTTGGATCATAAAGAAGGCTGAGAACCAAAGAACTGACGCTTTTGAATTGTGGTGGAGAAGACTCTTTACGAGTCCTTTAGACTGCAAGGAGATCAAACCCATCGATCCTAAAGGAACTCAACCCTGAGAATTCACTGGAAGGACCGATGCTGAAACTGAGGCTGCAGTACTTTGGCCACCTGTTGCAAAGAGCCAACTCATTGGAAAAGACCCTGATTCTGGGAAAGATTGAGGGCAGGAGGAGAAGGGGGTGACAGAGGATGGGACGGTTGTATAGCATCACCGACTCAATGGATATGAGTTTGAGCAAGCTCCAGGAGATAGACAAGGACAGGGAAGCCTGGAGTACCGCAAGCCATGGTGGGACATGACTTCACATCAGAATGACAACTGTGGAGAACAGTATGGAGTGTCCTTCATACCGCAGTCCCACTCCACTGCTGGGCATACACCCCAAGAAAACCATAATTCAAAAGCATACATGTACCCCAGTGTTCACTGCAGCACTATTTACAGTTGCCCAGATGTGGAAGCCGCCTAAATGGCCATCAGCAGATGAATGGATAAAGATGACGTGGTACAGATATACAATGGAATATTACTTGGCCATAAAAAGGATGAAATAATGCCATTTGCAGCAACATGCATGGCCTTAGAGAGTGTGATACTGAGTGAAGCAAGTTATCATAAGGCAAATATACGGTATCACTTATATGGAGAATCTTAAAAAGAAACAAATGAACTTATCTACAAAACAGAAATAGAGTCACAGATGTAGAAAGCAAATTTATGGTTATCAGGGGGGTTAAGGGGGTGGGGTGAGAATAAACGGGAAAACTGAGATGGATATATACTACTGTACATAAAATAGATAACTAATAAGGACCTGCTGTATAGCACAAGGAACTCTACTCAATATTCTGAACTGACTTATATGGGAAAAGGATCTGAAACAGAGTGGGGATACATACATGTGTGTATATAATAGCGCTTTGCCCCCCAGGTGGGTGCTTTTTGTCCCAGGCTTCCTGAATGGCAGCGTGGGCTGAAGAGGCAGCCCCCCGCCCCTGCACCAGGCTCAGCCTGTCCAAACCACAGGGAGGCGTGTCTCCCCAGGGGGGCAGGAGGGGCCTGTCTCCCCGCCCCTGGGCCCCATCCCGCTGGCCTGGCGTCGCCGTGACAACCTGTCTGCACCCCCCTCTGAGTTACTTGTCATCGTATAATCTGAGGTCCGGACATCCGCTCCGCCGGCACCCTCTGGTGTTGGGTACCAGTGGACCGGAGTGAGCCGAGGACCAGCGCCTCCTCCTTCACTGGAGGACCCTGCCCGGTGCGGGAGTGTCTGTGACTGCCACCCATGGCCCGGGCGATCCAAGCAGAGAGGGGCCCAGGCCCGGTTCGGTGGGCGAGCGGCCGCTGGAGGGCTGTCACGCTAACCTGTGCCAGCCGGCGGCCTTCCCTGCTCCAGTCCTCTCAAGAGGACACTCCGGCAGCGATCTCGTTACCGCGCACACGTGCTTCCTGTTTCCAGGCTCTTCTCGCGCCCCACACACCGTGAAGGGGGAGACTGTGGTGCTAACTGACAGGATGGTTTGTCTGCTCTCACCTCATCCTGCTGGAGCACGGGGAGACCAGGACCCCGGGAGAGCACAGCCTGTGCGGCGGCAGGGGGAGAGCAGAGGCCTGGCTGGGCCCGGAGGCCCTGGGCTGGGGTCCGGGGGTAGGGAACCCCAGAGGACGGCCGCCTGCAGGACAGGGGCCCAGTCCGCCAGCTCCGGCTCCCTCGGCTCCACGGGAAGGCACTGACTTGCCGTGGGAGCACCAAGGATCCCCACCAAGCAGCCCTGCTCGCTGGAACCCTGCACAGGGGAGGGTCGCGTGTGCAGAGCTAGGTGCCCAGGAAGGGAGGCGGGTGTTCAACAAGCTCCTACTGAGCTCCAGGCTCTGTGCTGAGCGCCGGATGCACTGACTTCTCCTAATCCCCCGAACAGTGTGTTCTAAAACAAAACAAACCGTCAGTTGGAGCCACACATAATGCAAAATGTTGTTGCGGCCACAGGAACAAACCTGAAATCACTTTTCCTAATGTTCTTTATTGAGCCTGATGTATCCAAAACATTATAATTTCAACTCGTAATCAATACCAAAATCATCAAGATATTTTAATTCTTGTTTGTAAACAAGCCACATTTCAAGCGCTTAGTCGATGAGAGGCTCAGGCCTATCAAACTGGGGACCAGGGATCTGGGCTGTGTGCCTACTAGGGGAGGTTCTGGGCTGTGAGCCCAATGTGGGGGCTGTTCTGAGGTCAGTGGGGGTGGGGGTTCCTGGGCTGTGAGCTCAGGCACCGGTTTTAAATTTAGTATTATCTAAACATCTCACTTATACCGGGCCAGATCTTGATTCAGCTGCTTGTCTAATAACCTCTTTCATTCATGCAACCACCTCGTAAGGCAGGATCACTATTATCATCCCCCCACTTTACAGAGAGGAAAACCGAAGCCACGGAACTAGTGAATAAAACTGCTGGGTAAGCAGGTGGAGCTAGTGGAGATGCGGGTTCCATCCCTGGCTCGGGAAGATCCCTGGAGGAGGGCGTAGCAACCCACTCCAGTATTCTTGCCTGGAGAATCCCACAGACAAAGGAGCTTGGCAGGCTGTAGTCCATGGGGCTGCAGAGAGTCAGACACCACTGAGCCTAAGTGACTAACACTTTCACTTTCAAGGACCTAGGTGGCCTGGCTCCACCATCTGCAAGATTTGCTGCCCTGGGTGTGCCCCTCAAACCACTCACTCCAGGCTTCCCCTCCAGGAAACCAGGCCTCAGGGAAGTGCCCACGTAGACCACGGATTGCATAGTGAGGTCTGCCTACTATCCTCCGCTGGGGAACCGAAGGCTCTGGGGGGCCCAGTAGTGAGCCTGGGAGACCACTCAGGTTCCCATCCTGTCCCCAGGCTTCTCTGCCCTGAGCTTGCTGCATCTGGTGTGGTCTGGGACTAGCCGTGATGACCTCCTGGAATTCCTGTGGCTGCTCTGGCAAGTAGTAACCCCCTGGTGGAGCCCTCACCCAGGGGCCCTGGATGTGGGAGCAGTTCTGGCCCCACAGGGAAGGGGGCTGGGGATAGGGGCAGCCTCCCTCCCCATTCCTCTCTCTTCCCGCCTCCCTCCTCTGCTCTCTCCCTTCTTCACCTACTTTAGGAAAAGATCGAAACCACTGCCTCTGCTTCCCTGTGCAGTTCAACTACTAGGTTTAAGATCAGTTCAAATGTTCCCCAATCCTAGGATTCAGATCTTACTTGTATTATTCTTACATGAAAGAGAAACTGTAGGTACATTTTCTGTTTATTAAAAAAAAAAAGTCACGTGTGGAACGGCACATTTCGGTTGCACCACGCTGCTGGTATGTTATTTATTGCAAAGGAAAATTATCGTGCTGATAAGAAAATAGTGTCACTTAAAAATTAGGTGGTTCCCAATCAACTTATGACAGTAATTGCTGCAGTGTCCTCTTTGATTTAGATATAGTAATATCAGTGTAATTGCCACTGGGAAAAAATTATAATGGCTGTTAATGATAACTAACACATAAATGGCAATGAACAGGAACATGTATTTTATATCGGATTCAGCCCTAGAGCAGCCGTAAGAAACCCAGTGGTTTCAGCAATCTGGCGCCGGTCCCTCATGGAGCCAAGCCCCAGAGTTCTCCCTTGTAAACGAGAGGGTGGGTGGTGGCGGGGAGTGCAGGGGCGTCCTCGGCCTCTCCTGGGCTCAATGACGGGGGTCCTCACCGCACATCCCCCATTCAGAAGAGGCACCAAGAGGAGCCAATGGCCCAGGACCTGCGTCTGCCACAGGAGTGGGAAGGAGTGAGAAGGTTCACTCGGAGGTCGTCCAGGGCCTCTGCTCACTCCCCGAGCCCTGTTCTCTGCTCTAAACGAGGATACAGACACCACAGACATGGTCTCTGTCCCCCGCCGCAGACTCCAGGGGAGCCAGAAGTGCCCTGGTTCTGTGTTGACAGCATCTGATTTCTCTCCCGACCCAGCCCAGCGAGGTTTGCCAACTGAAGATGCTCACTGTGGAGAAGGAGGTGGACAAGACGGGTGGCTCTCACGGCCCACTGTCCCCTGGTGGGCCTGGGTCCCGCGTGATGCATGGGCATATCCACTGATGGGACAGGCTGTTTGTCGGGAAGACACTTTAGTCCAGCTCTTAAGGGGATGAATTACCTGGATGCCATTTGAGCTTAGTCCTTAACCTATTTGCTTCCCTGCTGGCTCAGAAGGTAGAGTCTGCCTGCAACATGGGAGACCCAAGTTTGATCCCTGGGTCAGGAAGATCCCCTGGAGAAGGAAATGGCAGCCCACTCCAGTATTCTAGCCTGGAAAATACCTGGACCGAGGAGCCTGACAGGCTACAGTCCATGGGTGGCAAAAGTTGGACACGACTGAGCGATTTCACTTTCTTTCTTTCTTAACCTATTTCACTTGTTAGTGCCCGCCGTCGCCTAGTAAAGAGGGAGCCCTGGAGAGGTGAAGCTCCAGGCAGGAGGCACTGCGGAGGGATGATGTGCGGGAAGGGCCTCCCTAGACTCAGGCGGGCCTGCGGGCCTGGGTGCCGGGCAGGACTCTGCCCCACTCCCTGGACACGGGTGAGTCGCGGGGCCGCAGAGAACAGCCAAGGAGGGCTTGGGCTGCACAGGTGGGCCCAGAACATCCCGTGGGCCCAGCTTTCCCACAGAGGGGGCTGGACATTCCTGTTGAGGCCTTGGGAGAGGGACCCTAATCCTGCAGACCTGAGGGATCTGAGAGACTTCAGAGACACTAACCGGGACAGCAATGTCTACCCTTCACTTCACACTGGGCAAGGCGCCACGCTAACTGCCGACTCAGACCTCATTTTACTCAAGGCAAACACCACAGGTGGTTTCTAATCTTTGTCCTCTTTCACAGAAATGGGGAGGCACAGAGGCGGGGTCACTTGCCTGCCGTTGCGCAGTGTCAAAGCCAAGTTTGGGGCGAGCCAATGGACCCCAGAGCCTGTCCTCCGGATCAACATCACACTTGCAGATGGTGCTGGTGAGAGTCGGTGCCTATACTTTGGCCCATATAACCTACAAGGTTCCATCCAACTTCATAGCCTGTAATAATGTGAAGCCTGATGGACGTAAGAGGCACAGACATTTCCAGAGTGTGGGGTGATGCCGGGGCTCCACCCAGGGCATAGTCATCAGCAGCCCTGGGCAGCAAGAGGCCCCTAGGCACCCCTGGCAAGGGGGCAGGCGGGGGCCTTCTTCCTGATCCTCTGTGCAGTCAAGGCTGGTGACAGAGCACCTCTCAAGTGAGTCATCTTTGATTCCAGAAATTTCTTCCAGCCCCTGACTCTGGTTCTCCAAGTTTATTTCATCTTATCAGCAGGTGTCAAGGAAAGATTTCCGGACCCTTATGACTCAGCCCTTCTTATCTGAGCGGTGATTCCCCACCGCTCCCCTTCCAGCTCTGACCTTCTGAGTCTCACACAGGTATGGGGTGTCCATCCCCTCCTCACCAGGAATGCACGTCTTTCGCCTCCCTTTCCTTCACTTTCTTTCCCCAACCTGCCCCCAACTCAACACTGAAAAAATAGTACATGGCCATTGTCTACTGACCTAGGAAAACTTCCATGGAGTTCTGAATTATCTAAAGAGCACATTGCTCCTCCAGTATTTTCCCTGCATGCCGCACATTTCAATGACTTGATTTATTAAGAGTGGTGTAAAAGCTATGGGCTTCCCTGATGGCTCAGATGGTAAAGAATCCGCCTGCAGTGTAGGAGACCCAGATTTGATCCCTGGGTCAGGAAGATCCCTGGAGAAGGGAATGGCAACCCACTCCAGTGTTCTTGCTGGGAAAGTATCATGGACAGAGGAGCCTGGTGGGCTACAGTCCATGGGGTCGCCAAGAATGCCATTCCTAGAACCCCAGCCAGGAGAAATCATCAGAGATGAGCAGAAATATTTGTGTAGGAAGCTTTTTATCACGGTGTAATTCATAGCACATCCCTGGGCAGGAATATAATGTATCCATTAAAATCATTAAAGAAATTTCATGATGTACAATCAAATAAAAGATATCAGATGATAAAGCTGTACACACTTGTATAGCATGACAGAGATTTTTGTAAATCATATATGCATTTAAAAAGCCCCAAAGGAAATCAGCTAAAATGGTAGCAATGGTTATTTCTCAACATCAGCAGCAGAAACATATTGCTACTTTATATGGTTTTCTGTATTTTCTGAATATTCTATAGTAACCATATGTATTTTATTTAAAAAGTAAATAGCCTTTTAGTCATTTCTACGTTAGTAATAATAAGAGCCAACTCATTAGAAAAGACCTTAATGTTGGGAAGGATGGAAGGCAAAAGAAGTAGACGGCAGAGGATGAGATGGTTGGGTGGCATCACTGATTCGATGGGCATGAATCTGAGCAAACTCTTGAGGATGGTGAAGGACAGGAAAGCCTGGCATGCTGCAGTCCATGGGCAAAGAGTCGGGCATGATTTAGTGACTGAACAGCAATAAAAAAAGTTAAAAATGCACTCGACATCGCTTCAGGTCTTTTTACAATCCCTTGTAGTGTCGGTAACCAGGCACGGGGCGTCCACTCCTGGGGGAGGGGGTCTCTCAGGAAACCGTATATTCCATGGAGGGCCACACAGCTGCCACTGACCGCCGATCCAGAGAAGGTGGAGAGACCAGCATCGCCCCCCAACCCCCGCCACCCGCTACGGATGGTTAAGAATATCAGCAGGACTGGAGCCCTTTACTTGGGGGTAAATTGCACCTAACTTCAGCCCTAATCACGTCCTCAGTGACGTTTCGAGATCCTGGGCCAGCAGCATGCACCCCACTCCCGACTTTCGCTGCCTGACAGATGCATGAGAAGAGACACGAGACGTGTTGGAGAGAAAGGAGGTGGGCCTTCTAACAGAATGCCACACGCTGTTAGCCGCAGAGGATGAAGAAAGGAGGTGGCCACACGCTGTCAGCCGTAGAGAATGCACGCTGAAAACCAGCATTCGTTGAATCCAAAAGGTGAGCGGATTGGGCATTCATAATATGCAACCAGAAACGAGCTGGAAGTTAGTTGTGGATGAAAAAGACGAAAATCACAGATTTGGGTACCAAAGAGCTGTGTCTGCTGGCCGCTCTGCAGCTGTGGGTTTGAATCGTTGTGACTTCTCTTCATGTAATTACGGCCAGAGATCACTTTTGTCTGGGGCAGATTCACTGGGTACGGGTTTTACTACGAGAAAGTCATGATGTTTCATCAAAGCATTTTACTGTATCAAACCGTAAGTCCAAACAACCAGCTAAAAGGCTCCGGTTTCTAAAATACCCACTACTTCACTGAGTTCTGGCCCGGGATGGGGCACTGAGGGTCGGCGGGGCAAAGGCAGCTCACCAGCCCCATCTCCTCTCCTTACTGAGATGAGGACATAGCTGGATCCAGCCCCCGAGGCCTCAGGGCCGAGTGAACAGGAGGTCTGCGGACGTGTCCAGCCAGGCTGACAGCCGCCCTGCCCCGGGAGCCTCCCTCTCACTGGCTCAGGCTTCGCAGGCCCTCAGACAGCCTAGAAAAAAAACCTGGGATCCAGACCAGCCTGCGCCAGCACCTGGTTAGTAACGCCCCTGTCTCACCTCCAACACGAGGGGGAAAAAACCACGTCTACTGTGTTCAGCTGCGAAACGTGGGTTTACCTGTTTCAGCAGCTGTCAGATCCCTAATGAATGTGGACGGACACCCAACTTTGAGCCTGTTTTACACAGCCACTCATGTGTCTGGGGTATTTTTTAGAAGATTACAAAGTGAGAAACCAGTGGGCTCAATTTCATTTATGGATTTCCCTTCCAAACCAATTCAGGCCGAAGGGAAGAAGGAGACATCTCAGCTTCATGGGACCTGAACAAGGATCTCCCGGTGAGAGTCTGAAACTTAAAGACTCACCTTCATTGCCGCCCCAAGAACAGTGCCGTCAGAGGTGAGGCTGTTTCTCTGCACAAAGTGGCTGCCAGGTGCCAGCCCCAGGTGTCCCATCCAGGAGCACCCCCCTCCCTTGCCTTTCCTGCCCGATTCCCTGCCTGTGGATCACTGTCGCCTCCTGCCTCGCCCACACCCCCATTGCCCTGCGACGCCTCCTCTTAAGCACAGCTCTTTCACTGCCCTCCCCCGTCTTCACTTTCCACGCCCATTCCTCTCATTTCCGGAAGAAAAACCGAACCTTCTCCTGCACCCGGAAAGCGCAGGAGCCCCTGGAAGCCACCACCTCGGCCCTGTGCCCCAGTCAACACGTGTGTCTGCCCCTGCCTCGACTCTCCTTTCCCTGCCTGTGCTCACAACTGGAATGTCCTTTGGAACTGAAAGGGTTCCTGGGTCCCTCGCTGCTCAAAAACCGCTGGACAGGCCAGGCTGGTGGGAAGGAGGGTCTGCTATAATTCAGATGCCAGCAACTGGTGGGGAGGGTGGATGACCGTCCAAGGGCCCACTCCCCCACCCCCAGCCACCAGCGGGGCAAGAGCTTTTAGAGACAGAAGTGGGCGGGGGGCCACATGCAGAAACAGCACAGTCAGCTCTGACAGTCACCGTTCAGTTGGGCATTGGTGGCCTGAGCAGCAGCATCTTGGTTGTTCTAAGTACAGTTAATCTTTTGCCCCATTGCTTTTTTGGCAAGTTCTCAGAACTCTGGCAGCTTATGTCCTGGGCGCAGTCTGTTCATCATGTGGTCGACTTCTTCCACCTGGGTTTTCAGCATCTGTAAGACAGCTCACAGGATACGGCTCAGAATAGTATCTGTGGCCCTTGAGAAAGAACTGAAGGTCCTTGGCTGTGCTTAACGATTACACTTTTATTAGTCTCCTTTGACTGTTCCCCTTTGTTTCCGCGTTTCTCCCTTCTCTAATTACACTTATTCTTTGACTAAAGTTTTCCACAGACAAAAGGCAGGCAGAGGACATGGGGGGTGGTCAGGGACCATAAGGTCCTGCTCCGTTCCACCCTCACCCTCGGAATCCCGCTCTCTGTCCCCTCCAGGAAGTCCCTGTTCTTACCTTATCTCCCCGACACCGGCTCCTCCCTCTCAACAGGGACATGTGCGTGAGCTCTGGTTCATCAGGTCATTCTGAGAAAATGCCCATGGTCACTGTTGCCAGGACTGTGAGAGGCACCGGGACCCAGCCATGGGTAAGATGCAGCCCCGAGCTTGAGTCTCTCCAGCTGAGACCCTCAGGGACCCTGCACTCAGGATGCCTCAGTCAGGTATGCCTCCCCCCTCAGACCAGATCTGGGGAAATGTTGGCAGAAGCTGCTGATGTGTGCTGACCTCTTGGAAAGCCTTTGAGCAGAGCTGGGGCCAGGAGGTTGAAGGATTATGTAACTGCTGGAACATGTTGGCTCTATAATGACAAGACTAATGGCAGAATGTAGTGCAATTTTTAGTGCAATAGGGCCAATATTTTTATCTAGAGGGAAATAAGTTCTTGAATTTATCATTAAAATCCAACAGAAAGATAAGACTTTATGTACAAAAGTGCATTTACTCACAACTTTCTACTTACATATTTGGTTCAGTTCAGTTTAATTCAGTCACTCATTCGTGTCTGGCTCTTTGCAACCCCATGGTCTGTGGCACTCCAGGCTTCCCTGTCTATCACCAACTTCCGGAGCCTGCCCAAACTCATGTCCACCGAGCTGGTGTTGCCTCCAACCATCTCATCCTCTGTCATCCACCTTTTCCTCCTGTCTTCAATCTTTACCAGCATCAGATAGTGTAAAAGTCCTTGGGATTCCCAGGTGGTGCTAGTCGTAAAGAACCTGCCTGCCAATGCAGGAGGCATAAGAGATACAGATTTGATCCGTAGGTTGGGAAGTCTCCTGGAGAAGGGCATGGCAACCCACTCCAATATTCTTGCCTGGAGAATGCCATGGACAGAGGGCCCTGACTGAAGTGGCTTAGCATGTACAGATACAGTGTAAAACACTGGACTTTAAAGCTGATAATTTCCTGGTTGATATTATTATATATTTAATTTAGGCTGCCCTGATAGGTCTCTTCCAACAACACAAAAGAAGACTCTACACACGGACATCATCAGATGGTCAATACTGAAATCAGACTGATTATATTCTTTGTAGCCAAAGATGGAGGAGCTCTATACAGTCAGCAAAAACAAGACCGGGAGCTGACTGTGGCTCAGATCATGAACTCCTTATTGCCAAATTCAGACTGAAATTGAAGAAAGTAGGAAAAACCACTAGACAATTCAGGTATGACCTAAATCAAATCCCTTACGATTGTGCAGTGGAAGTGAGAAATAGATTCAAAGGATTAGATCTGATAGAGTGCCTGAAGAACTATGGATGGAGGTTCATGACATCGTACAGCAAACAGTGATCAAGAACATCCCCAAGAAAAAGAAATGCAAAAAGGCAAAATGGTTGTCTGAGATGGCCTTACAAACAGCTATGTAAAGAAAAGATATGAAAGGAAAGGAGAAAAGGAAAGCTACACCCTTTTGAATGCAGAGTTCCAAAGAATAGTAAGGAGAGATAAGAAAGCCTTCCTCAGGGATCCGTGCAAAGAAATAGAGGAAAACAATAGAATGGGAAAGACTAGAGATCTCTTCAAGAAAATTAGAGATACCAAGGGAACATTTCATGCAAAGATGGGCTCAATAAAGGACAGAAATGGTATGGACCTAACAGAAGCAGAAGATATTAAGAAGAGGTGGCAAGAATACACAGAAGAACTGTACAAAAAAGATCTTCATGACCCAGATAACCATGATGGTGTGATCACTCACCTAGAGCCAGACATCCTGGAATGCAAAGTCAAGTGGGCCTTAAGAACCATCACTACAAACAAAGCTAGTGGAGGTGATGGAATTCCAACTGAGCTATTTCAAATCCTGAAAGATGATGCTGTGAAAGTGCTGCTCTCAATATGCCAGCAAATTTTGAAAACTCTGCAGTGACTGTAGGACTGGAAAAGGTCAGTTTTCATTCCAATCCCAAAGAAAGGCAATGCCAAAGAATGCTCAAACTACTGCAAAACTGCACTCATCTCACACGCTAGTAAAGTAATGCTCAACATTCTCCAAGTGAGGCTTCAACAGTATGTGAACCATAAACTTCCAGATGTTCTAGCTGGATTTAGAAAAAGCAGAGGAACCAGAGATCAAATTGCCTACATCTGTTGGATCATGGAAAAAGCAAGAGAGTTCCAGAAAAATATCTATTTCTGCTTTATTGACTACACCAAAGTCTTTGTATGGATCACAACAAACTGTGGAAAATTCTGAAAGAGATGGGAATACCAGACCACCTGACCTGCCCCCTGAGAAATCTGTATGCAGGTCAGGAAGCAACAGTTAGAACTGGACATGGAGCAATAGACTGGTTGCAAATTGGAAAAGGAGTACGTCAAGGCTGTATATTGTCACCCTGCTTATTTAACTTGTATGCAGAGTACATCATGAGAAACTCTGGACTGGAGGAAGCACAAGCTGGAATCCAGATTGCCGGGAGAAATATCAATAACCTCATATATGCTGATGACACCACCCTTATGGCAGAAAGTGAAGAACTAAAGAACCTCTTGATGAAAGTGAAAGAGGAGAGTGAAAAAGTTGGCTTAAATCTCAACATTCAGAAAACTAAGATCATGGCATCCGGTCCCATCACTTCATGACAAATAGATAGGGAAACAGATAGAAACAGTGGCTGACTTTATTTTTCTGGGCTCCAAAATTGCTGCAGATGGTGATTGCAGCCATAAAATTAAAAGACTCTTTGGAAGGAAAGTTATGACCAACCTAGACAGCATATTAAAAAGCAGAGACATTACTTTGCCAACAAAGGTCCGTCTAGTCAAGGCTATGGTTTTTGCAGTGGTCATGTATGGATGTGAGAGTTGGATTATAAAGAAAGCTGAGTGCTGAAGAATGGATGCTTTTAAACTGTGGTGTTGGAGAAGACTCTTGAGAGTCCCTTGGACTACAAGGAGATCCAACTAGTCCATCCTAAAGAAGATCAGGCCTGAGTTTTCACTGGAAGTAGTGATGTTGAAGCTGAAACTCCAATACTTTGGCCACCTGATGCAAAGAGCTGACTCATTTGAAAAGACCGTGATGCTGGAGGATTGAGAACAGGAGAAGGGGATGACTGACAGAGGATGAGATGGTTGGTTGGCATCAGTGACTCAATGGACATGGGATCAGGTGGACTCCTGGAGTTGGTGATGGATAGCGAGGCCTGGCGTGCTGCAGTCCATGGGGTTGCAAAGAGTCGGACACGACTGAGCGAGTGAACTGAATTGAACTGAACTTGCTTTCCCCTTGAATTGCTTCCCTTCACCCCCATAGAAATCACAGAAGGTCAGAACCCCTATTCTATAGATGAGAAAACTGAGATTTAGAAAGACAGAGTCCACTGCCCAGTGTCACAGACCTCACCTGCTGCGGACATCAGTCTCAGCTCGGGCCCCCCACAATGCAGCTCCTAGCTGCGGGGCTAGCTGGTAAAGTCCCAAACTGCAGCGTGTCCCAGCCCGGTTAGAACCCAGGTGCCAGCTGATCAGTCACATCCAGGATTAGGACTTACAGGGGCGGCAGAGAGGGAGGATTTTAGCCTGAGAAAACCAAGAGCTTTCAGTGTGAGAACCCACACAAGAAAGACCTTCATAAAAGCGACACAGATTCCCAGCCACACCCAGGCTCCTGATCTATAAATCATTTTCCGCTCGTCACCCCGGTTCTGGACCATGTGGCTTCCAGCACTTCCTCACCCCTTCTGCACACCTTTGGTCCACCCAGCACAGACCTCCGGGCAGAAATGCCAGCCAGCCAGGACTTGGCTGGCCTGATTATAAAGCTAACTAAACTAATTAATCACAACAGATTAATAAGAGTGACAAGGTGAGAGAGGTGACATTCTCCAAACTCTCCAATTGGGTATGAGTGTGCTTTTTTTTTTTTTTTTAATCCCCACAGCAATTTATTTCCTGTAAAGCAAAGTTTCTCCAAGAATGTCCCAAAATGTAGTCAAGGTTAACGGGTGCCATGAGCTTATTCAATATTTATGATTCTTTTTATTTGTATTACTAGGACTTTTTGGGGACTCCGAAAGGTCCATTAATCAAACAGAGTGACAAAAGGAGCCATTTGACAATTGAAACAAGGGCTGAATACTACTACGATTATGTGTGTGAGTGTGTGTGTGTGTGTGTGTGTGTGTGTGTGTCTTTGGTCCAGGAATGAGAGGACCAACTTAACTTCATAAACAGTGCCTGATTAATTGTTACAAAGTGTCATCCATAAATCCCCCTTACATCTAATAATCCTCTCAGGCAATTTAACCCTATCCCCGGCGAGCTGGCTTTACTGAAGGCTGAGTTCCTCGAGCGGGGAAGGGGGCGACACAAATAGCCCTGTGACTGGAAACAGCCAGTGGACAGCATTCAGGGAGCTGACAGTTCTGAAACGCAATTATCGGTGTGATCTGCTTAAGAATTCATCAGCAGCTCCTGCCTTCTGAAGACTTAAAAAAAAATACCGAGACATACAAAGAGAAAGAGGTGATAAGAAGGCATCATTTTCCTCCAGCCTCATAACTGTAAATTGAAGAAAATTATTTTCTTTGCCTCCAGCTCATTGGCATATAGGCAGCATTATATTATAATTTCATAAGCATAAATCCTTTGAATAAATTTCAGAAGAATAACTGAATTAGAAATGCAAGTAAAGTATCTAAAAAGCTTAACTCTCCCAGGCAGGGGAGAAGGCTCCGTGAGAGACACCGCGAAACAGAAAACCCCGTTCTGCGGCCTTTCTTTGGGTTCTCGAAGCTCTGTCTCAGGGAAAGGCTGCTTTTAACCCTGTTCTGTGCCTGATGGCAAATAAAATCCCCATCTCTCCTCTCCCTATTCTCATGTTCCAAAGAATCTGAGTCGTAATTTATCATAAATTAATTTTGGAGAAACAACAGGCTTGGGGCATGTTATAATTATTGTTATTTGTTTATTTATTATCATGTTAACCATTATTTATTATTATGTTAAGCATATGTGAGATCACAAAGGTTGCTCCCTGTGGTTTCCTAGCAACAAGCCCGTGGGTTCCTCACACACAAGTTTCCCAACACCTACTGCATTATGGCGGGGGCGGAACATGGGCGCCCGCCGGGATGGGGCCCCGGCTCTGTCCTCTCCTGTGGGGACCTGAGGGACGGACCACGGAGAGGAGGGGTCTGCTGGCCCCAGGGTGACAGTTCGTTAGCCGCAGAGCTGACTGTTTCAAACAAAGACCATTTACAGGCAAACCCTGGCCCCAAAGGAAATCTCCAATGGCTGGATCTAGTTGGGCAAGGGCCTCCTTTCCACAGGCTGTCTTGGGGGTCTGCCCATGGGTCACCCTCCACGGCCGAGGGACATCCGGGGGGAGGAGGTGCTGGGAGGGCAGGGGCGGTGAGACGGCCTGCGGGACTCTGCACCCCACCGTAGCCCACCGCCGTGCCCATCCTCACCTCCCCGGCAGGCTCTGACCAGCTTCCTGGGCCCAGCGCCGGGATGAAGCTGAGGGACAGAGCTCCTGGGTGTCAGCTGAGCTTAAACAGCCTCCCAAGAAAACGAGTATCCCTCTGCAAAAGCTCCATGTTAGGGCAGAAATGCATAAAGGAGGTGGAGGGCGTTCATTCCTTCCCACAGAGAATCCCTTGTGCAAAGGAGACCTCACGTGGGGACCCACATGGTAGCTCCTGACCAGAGTCACTGGGCAGGAGTCCTTTCCTGCCATCCTCAGAAGGTCCCTAGGCCCCTGATGGGGTGGTTGTTGTTCAGTCACCAGGTTGGGTCCAACTCTTCATGACACTGTGGTCTGCAGCGCGCCAGGCTTAGTTTCTATTTAAGAAACGTCTGTGCACTTCTCTGCCGGCCCAGTGGTTCACACTTCACCTTCCAATGCAGAGGGCTTGGGTTCAATCCCCAGTGGCAGAACTAAGAGCCCATATGAAATGAAAACAATACTGTAACTAAGTAAACAAAGACTTTAGGGAAAAAAAAGAGAGAGAGAGAACTGGCTGAGGGACCTGGTGATGATATGGCACATTCTCATCATGGTGGGACCACATCACTCTGTCTATGATGCCATGTTCCCCCCAAATCGTACAGCAGACAGCCCCCCAACCCCAGGAGTGGTGTTTTTCTAATAAACTTTTTGTCTTAAACTAATTAAATTTACAGAAAAATTGCAAAGATAGTGGAGTTCCCAGTGTTCCCTTATTACAACATCTCTTGTTACTATGGGACATTTGTTACAATTAATGAACAGTATTGATGCAAAATTGTTAACTGAAGTCTATACAGTATTCAGTCTCGAAACTGGTATGAAAGTGAAAGTGAAGTCGCTCAATCGTGTCCGACTCTTTGCCACCCCATGGACTATAGCCTACCAGGCTCCTCTGTCTGTGGGATTTTCCAGACAAGAGTACTGGAGTGGGCTGCCATTTCCTTCTCCAGGGGATCTTCCCAACCCAGGGATCGAACCTGGGTCTCCCACGTTGCAAACAGGCGCTTTACCATCTGAGCCACCAGGGAAGCTGGTATATCAGACAGTGAAGAATCTGCCTGCAATGCGGGAGACCTGGCTTCGATCCCTGGGTTGGGAAGATCCCCTGGAGGGAGGGCATGGCAACCCACTCCTTGCCTATTCTTGCCTAGAGAATCCCATGGACAGAGGAGCCTGGCGGGCTACATGGGGTTGCAGAGTCGGATGCAACTAACATTTTCACTTACATGTTATTTGGGCTTTTAGCTTTTCCCTAGAGTCCCTTTTCTGCTCTGGGATCCCATCCAGGACACCACCTCACACTTTGCCAGCATGCCTCCTCGGGCTCCTCTTGGCTCCAGTTTCTCAGGCTACTCTGAGATTAGTGGCCTTGTCAGTTTACAGAAGGGCTGGCCACGTGTTTTGAAGACTGTCCCTCAACTGGAGTGTCTGGTGTTTCTCTTATGAGTCATATATGGATAGCACGTGTGTGCTCCCCAAAACGCACAGGCTGAAATTGAACGCCCATGTGATCTTATGGGGAAGTGGGCCTCCAGGAGGGGATCAGGTCTTGACTGGGGGGAGTTCTTTTGAATGGGATTCGTGCCCTTATAAGAAAAGGCCAGAGAATGAGGGAGCTTGTCTCCCATCATGTGGGGACACAGCATGAAGCCTGCTGCCTGCAACTCAGAAGAGAACTGTCCTCAGACCCAGCTGGCTCCCTGATCTCAAACTTCCAGCCTCCAGAGCTGTGAGCGCTTATGGCTGTGCTTTATGACCCACCAGCCTGTGGTGCTTTGTGATGATGGCCTGAATGGGCTAAGGCGGCTAGCCTGCATGTCTGGGTCTGGGGAAGAAGACCCTGATCATTTTTCCCATTCCCACCACATCATTCCGGGTACATGCGGTCAACAGCGGCTCACCATTGATGTCAGGCTGGATCACCTGGTCAGGGGGTGTCTGTCTGTCAGGCTGTCTTTTCCCCTGTTCTGTGCACTCTGGGGCAGGAAGCCCTGTGAGTGGCCTACACTTGAGGAGCAGGGCCGTGTCCCACCTCGTCAAGGACGGAGCTTCTCCATAGATTATTTGGAATTTTCAGGGGAGACTATTCTCCGTTCATTTGTTCAATCAGTTCTTTGTATCAGATTGGGTTTATTTTTTATATTTGGCTTCCAGTGCACTGGTCTTCCCTGGTGGCTCAGATGGTAAAGAATCCACCTGCAATGCAGGAGACCCAGGTTTGATCCCTGGGTTGGGAAGATCCGCTGGAGAAGGGAATAGCAACCCACGCCATTATTCTCCCCCCAGAGACTCCCATGGACAGAAGAGTCTGGTGGGCTACAGTGCACGGGGTCAGACACGACTGAGTGACTAACACACGCAGAGAAGACGTGAAGGGGAGTGTGTTTCATCATCAGTCCTTAAGGGGATGGAAAGAGGTCGGGAAACATTCCAAACACGGTGACGGTGGCCTTGGGTGGAGCCACCGATGGTCCCCGAGTCCTCCCGCAGCTCCCGAAGGTGGGTGCAGCCACGCCAGCTGCTCTGACCAATGAGGTGGGTGATGATTTCCTCCAGGCGAAGACTAGGAGCCTGCGTGCTCACCGAGCTCCCATATCCCCTTCGTCCTGCCTGGCGTGGTGGAGGGGGCAGCCTGTCTAGATGGACTTCTCTCAGCTGGGTCCCCTCGCCACCACTGTGGGCGGAGCCTTTCTGCTGACTCTGTTCATATATGTGGACAAAGGACACCTCTCATGTGTAAAACCACTAAGGCTTTGGGGTGTTTGTTGCCATGGCATAACCTGGCATTTCTGACTATCAGAGTCATGCATTGTACCTTCTCAGAATAATCAGGCTCTCGTCTGTCGCTGCAAAGAAAATTCAAAATAATGAAGCTAAATGTTTGAGTGTGGTAACACCACGTATAGAGCATAGCCTCCTCTGCAGTGCAGTGTAAGTCCAAGCAAACGCACACACACACCGCAGCATTCAGTGTGGACGCTCCTTGGAAGCAATTTTTCATGCTCCTATGAAAGCTGCTAATTTCTTCTTATTGGAGGGAGGCCAATTCAGCTCAGTTCACTAAGGCGTCACTGCAGAACTCACAGAGCCCTGCTTCCTAAAGCTACTCAAGGTGCAGCCGGGAAGACGAGGTTTTCCCCTCGTGAAAAGATAGACAATGGAGAACATGCCTTTCCTTTCTGTCTTCCTTTCTCTTTCTTCCCTTAAAACACTCAGAATGATGTTGTGATTAACTTGTTTTTTGCAGCATAGTGGATATGACAGTCAACCAAATTAATCCCATTATGCAAAACCCAGTTCACAAATGGTTTTGCGTTTTTGCAATATTATGTCAATTCCCCATAAATTGGAGAGACTGTATCGGTTTTCCGAAACGCAGACACACCACCCAGACCTGTGAGTCTGTATTCCTCCAGTTCAGAAAGATACAGATTTTTAGTTCCATGGCACAAATTAAGATCCACAAGTTTAATGCTGGTATTTTTATTTACATGAGATTCGCCCAAGAATTACCATTTGTCTTTGCATCCGTTGAAAATCTTCTTTGGCACCCTACTCATTGCAGTGGGGGGAAAAGAGCGAAAATTGGGGTTGAAAAGAACATGGTTTATACGAAATCCTCAGTTATTCGGAGGTGAGGAACGGGATTCATGCCTTCTTCCCACTTCTGCAGCCTCAGCTCCTCCGGCCGTGCCTGCCTCCCTCTCTCTGCTTTCGGGTGGTCGGTCAGCGCGGAGACGGCTTCCCAACTGCCATCCACTTGGCCAGCGGCAGACGTGCTGGTGGTGGCCAAATGCGCTTGGCATGGACTCTGATCTGTGAATCCCCTGTAACTGGACCAACTTGTCAAATTAAGCCCACTCCCGCCTTGAGCCGCTGAGCAGCCGGGATGTGAGCGGCTCCCGCCCTGACCCCTGTCACCAGCCCTCCCAGCCTCTAACATCTGCTCCCTGGGTTCTGCCTTTTCACCTGGTTCATTTCAGATGCAGCCAGCCCCCGCCGCTCAGGCTAACCCTGCCTCTCTCTCTCCTAAACGGAGAAAGAAACAGCTTCCTTGTTTTGAGGACTGGCGCTCTGAGGGCTAAATTACTCACTGAATTCAGAAAATCTATTTTTTAATGGCTGTTCTTTCTTTGCGTAGCACTTTTTATTCCAGTAATGCTTTCTCTAACAGCGGATTGTTGACTTTTCAGGCTTTAGATTTATTAGACATGTGTCAAGTTGTCAGCCCCCCACCGCTTGCATTTGTGTCCACCTTGCAAACAGCAGGGAAAAATACTTTTTTTTTCCCTGAGCGTTCACTTCTTGGCAGTTCTGAAACAAATTTTTGAACAGTTGCTGTTCCTATTGATAGCAATAGTTTGATGTTTCAAAAAAAAAAACCCAGGGTTTTATTTTCCCCTAAATTTTTGACATGTTCTGTCATATCATATCATATCATACCGTGATGCATCAAAAACAAACGGAGGGAGGGCCCAGCCCACACCGTTCACAGAGATCGTGAGTCTTCGCAAAACACCCACCCATCTGTTCACTGCTTTCGTCCTTTTGTTCTGCCTTGAATGCCGGTTTTCCACAGTAAAACCCACCCTGGCTTCTTCGAAGATGCTGCAGCTTCCCCGGCTAGCCTCCCTCATCTCAGCGAGAAATAGTTTCAAGGAATTAGGGGACCGCTCACATTTTCCTCCTGTGGTGACTGGAATTTAGATACAACAAACGCCAACGCTCAAAAGGGAAGAAAATACAAACCAAGTGAACGCCCGACAGCCTCAGGCAAACGTCACCTAAAATTGCTGAAATCGGGAGAAAAGTTGACAATCAGAACTGTTTCTCTGCGAGTCTTCCCTGCCCTCAGGCAGGGCCACCTACTCCTCCAGGCCGTGACTTAGAAATGGGGGGCCCAGAGTGACCTGTGGTCCCCTACTCTGCAGTCTGTCCTCTTTCTAGAAAGGGGAGGTGGGGTCGTGGGTGGGTCCCACCGGGTCCCACCCGATGCCATCTGCCCAGCTGCTCCCCGCCTTCCTTGATTCTGCCTCCTGGGACCCACCTCACCACCTCCAACCTCCGGGAAGGGCCAGCCTCCCATGGAGCGGTATTCTGGGGAAATCGGGATGCACGACGTCCCATGAGCACCCAGGCAATGTTACCCATACCCAGGATGGGTATAAGATGGGCACTCCACCCACGCATCGCCTGAGGGTGGCTGGTGAACGGGACCTAGTGCCCAGAGTAGCAGACAGACAGGCAGACAGTGGCCGCAGGGTAAGACCCAGGGCTGAGCCTCCTGCAGGAGGCACTCTGGATGGATGGGGCCTGTGTGGACGGAGGAACACATGCCTAGGCTCTGAGCAGACAAAGGAGGGGCTGTGCTAGAGATTAAGGCCCAGAGGCCCTTGATGTTCAGTCGCTCAGTCATGTCTGACTCTTTGTGACCCCATGGACTGTAGCACACCAGGCTTCCCTGTTGTTCACCGTCTCCCGGAGTTTGCTCAAACTAAAGTTGGTGATGCGATCCAAGCATCTCATCCTCTGTCATCCCCTTCTCCTTCTGCCTTCAGTCTTTTCCAGTGAGTCTGTTCTTCACATCAGGAGGACAAACGATTGGAGCTTCAACATCAGTTCTTCCAGCGAACACCCAGGACTGACTTCCTTTAGGATGGACTGGTTGGATCTCCTTGCTATCCAAGGGACTCTCAAGAGTCTTCTCCAACACCACAGTTCAAAAGCATTAATCCTTCCGCCCTCAGCCTTCTTTGTGTTCCAAGTCTCATATCCGTACATGACTGCTGGAATAAATATAGCTTTGACTATATGGACCTTTGTGGGCTAAGGGAGCTCTGCTAAGACTCTATTCTGTATAAGGAGGGTGGGGTTGGCGCCTGGAGCACCAGCATTCTGGAAATCTGTTGGGTTTCCACGAGGCAGACAGCACGGCCTTGGTGCAGTCGCTCAGGTGTGGTCCCTGCCCATCTGCAGTTGCTTTCATTTCCCAGGGCTGCTGTCGGAAACAAGTACCAAAACCCTGGTGGCTTCAAACCACAGAAGTTATCCTCTCGCAGGTCTAGAAACCCGGAAGTTTGAAATCAGGGTGTCAGCAGAGCTGCCCTTCTTCCAGAAGTTCTAAAGGAGACCCCTCCAGCATCTGAGGCTCCCGGAAATCCTCGCCTTGACGAGGCATCACCTGCTTTCTGTGGCTTCCTTCTCTGTGCCCTGTTTCCTTATAAGGACATCAGTCCCTGGATGTATGGCCAATGTCACTGGGTGTGACCTCATCTAAATGAGTTACATCTGCCACGATTCTGTTTCCAATCAGGTCACATTCTGAGGCTCCAGGTGGACTTGAATTTGGGGGGTGCTGTTCACCCCGCAATACCTATGCAGAAATTCATCCCTAAACCAGGGCTCTGAAAGGGAGCTGGTGTGCAGTCACAATGGCCAACCAGATGGAAATAAAGCTTCTTCATATCTGACATTGTTATTTTGGGGTAACTTGTATAATAGATAATAAGGTAATAATATGGAAAACACCCCGATGCTAGGAAAGATTGAAGGCAAAATGAGAAGAGTGTGGCAGAGGTTGAGATGTTTGGATGGCATCACTGACTCAACGAACATGAGTTCTGTGCAAACTCCAGGAGACAGTGAAGAACAGGGAAGCCTGGCATGCTGCAGTCCATGGGGTCACAAAGAGTTGGACACGACTTAGCAACTGAACAACAACAACAATTCCAAACAGTGCAACAACAACAACAACACAAAACAGTACATGTATATAATTAACAAATATATACGCATCCATGGATGGGCTCACAGGAGGTTTGATGGTGGGCTCACAGGGTTGGAAAAGCATGGAGACACTGCCGATTGCTTGCTCCCTGACGGAGGTCCTGTCGGAGCTTTGCAGGGCACCCACCACCTAGGACTGAGATCAGCACACAGTAACGAGTCGATGTGCATGAATTAACAAGAATCAAATAAAAAGAAGACACCAGGTCATCACTTTCACCCCCTAGAATGCCATGTCAGCTCATGGTTACGAGCCCCAGCTCTGGAGTTCCGATCCACATTCTCAGTCACAGCCTAACCTCATGATCCTGGGCATGTCGTTTCACTGGGCCGGGCCTCAGTGTTCCCACCTGTGAAAGAGGTTGAGACCAGTCCTAAGACCTCAGCCTGCTACAAAAATTAGGCTGCATAATATTTTGTGTCAAGGATTCAGCACGACACCTCGCCACCATGCCCCCACAGTCGCTATTCTTGTCTCTTCGAAAGTGGTGAGTGAGGCTGGGGACGTCCCAGGCTCCCGTGTGGCCCAGTTCTGCCTTCTCTGAGCCTGGTCTGAGCAGAGGGCTCATGCTGGGAACCCAGGCTCTGCCTCTCCACGGGAGACGGGACTTTGGGAAGCAAGGTCAAGGGCCTAGAGAATCTCCATTATCTTTTACTCTTGAGTCATCCTGGCAACAAAAATATTGCTGACAAGTCAGGTTGCAGTGTGTGTGTGTGTGTGTGTGTGTGTGTGTGTGTAGAGGGAGAAAGAGATTATGAGCTCATCCCAAGCTAATGAGGCCTGTAAGTATGAGTTTGAAACCACCCTGGACCATTTTGCTGCAGAACCGCCTAGTAGAATTATAATTAATTTGTCGTCCGACAACACCCATAGGCCTTTTTTAAGCATTTCTCCTTTCCTGGCTGTTCCTGCCCATTGAATTCCAATGTTTTGGACTAATATGCTCTGGTTCAGTCCTGCAGGATTCCACCCCGAGTCTCATTTTATTTCTCATCCATATTTCTGGGCTCTTTGAATGACTTCTCTGCCATCACTGGTCTTCTCAACACCTCCCAATTTGGTGTAATCTGTGAATTTAATTAACAAGTCTTTATCTTCTCCTCCAGATAATTAGCAAAGATGTTAAATAGAGCCGGCTCTGCGCTGACCCCGGGGCACGGCGCTAGACCCCCTCCACGTGAGTGCGGCTGTTTACCGTTAGCTGGTGTGGAGCGTGTTCGCCTCTTGCGGCCGCCGGGGCGGAGCCCACCTGTGAGTCGGAGGGAACCAGCCGGGTGGAGCTGGTCACAGCAGCCCCAGCGCAGCGCAGCCAGCCCTGGGGCCGGGCCACCCCACTGACCTCCACCTTGGAGTGTCCACGCTGCAAACGGGGCCCCCTCGCGCCGCCTGTGTTGGATGCACCCTTTTCTCTCCTCCTCCCCAGCCGGTGCTTCCTTTCTGGCCACAGACTTTTCAAGATTAGCGTGCACACAGGCTTCTCAAACTAAACCATCCAACCTCATGGTCCCACGTGTGTGTGTGGGTGCCTGGCCTCTTCAATTGGGTCCAACTTTTCAACAACCCCATGGACTGTATGTAGCCCTCCAAGCTCCCCCCTCCATGGGATTCTCCAGGCAAGAATACAGGAGTGGGTTGCCATTTCCTTCTCCAGGGATCTTTCCGACCCAGGAATCTAACCAGGGCCTCCTACCTTGGCAAGCAGATTCTTTACCACCAAGCCACCAGAGAAGCCCAATTCACTTACTAGAAACCGTGTGATTTTTGGAGCCTTCAGTTGAGAAGCACAGCTAAGGCATGGTAGTTTTCTGTGCCAAGTCCCTCCGGTCGTGTCTGACTCTGTGTGATTCCATGCACTGTAGCCCACCAGGCTCCTCTGTCCATGGGATCCTCCAGGCAAGACTACTGGAGTGGCTGCCATGCCCTCCTCCAGGGGAGCTTCCTGACCCAGGGATCGAACCCACATCTCCTGCATTTCTGCATTGCAGGCGTGAAGTCCCACAGCCTTCCTTTTTAGCAAAAGCCACCTCTCTTGGGGCTCAGGACCATCTTGGCATTGCCCCTGACCACACTCTCCTCTGCTCTCCCCACAGCCAGGCTGGCAACAGGGCACACGGTGCAGCCTCCAGGCCCCGGGCCTCCAGCTGACCCCCCACCTGCCCTCTTCACCTTCCCTCAGCACAAAAGCAGGCACCTGCGCCTCTCAACAACGCCCACCCACACACCGAGCCCTCCCACCACCCCAGTAAGAGCACAGTTCATCTCATAATGATGATCCTGCCGCTGTAACAAGTCACCACAAGTTTAGAGGCTCAAATGACACACAAGTATTATTATCTTATAGTTCTGGAGGTCAGAGTCCTGAGTGGGTCTTGCGAGGCTTAGGAGGCTCCACGGGAGGACGGTATCCTTGCCCTTCTATGGGATAGGAAAACATCAAGAGTAGTTGGGAACTAAGATGATATTTAACACTTACTGGTTACTGATTGAATGCTGGAGTCACGCTAAATGTTGCTGTTCAGTCACTAAGTTGTGTCTGATTCCTTGCAAGCCTATGGGCTGCAGCTCACCAGGCTTCCCTGTCCTTCACTGTGTCCTGGAGTATAAGCTTGTTTGGGTTTTCGTAAGATGTTACAGGAAAGCCTGCTGAGTTTTGTGTTTTGCCAACCCATATTTTCCTTGCGTCGTCACAGAGCCAAGGAAAGAAGTCTGCTCAGAGATAACTCTTAGCTCCCCGCAGGGAGCATAATCACAGCCAGTAATAACTCAGTTCACTGCACAAAACCGGAAAGGATCCACGTCATTCAGACTTCTGGATGTGAGCACAGTCGTGTCCTGTGACACATGCCTCCCCCAGGCTGACTCTGCTCCTCAGCTGGCTCTGTCCCCTCTAAGCTAGGCTGGGGGCCCCTGATTTTGCAACTGTGAGGGGTGTCCACCACCCAGGTTTCCTCAGAACTTCAGTCCGCTGTGGTGTTCATCATCTTTCGCGAAGTGGGCTTGGGATGCCACTGGCTGCTTTGAGAAAGAAGGGTTCCATGATGGAATAGGACTGGGAAATACAGATTTAAAGGAGTTAATCCAGTTTCTTTCCCATATGATACCCGATAACTCTTAATATGCAGTTGTGTGAGGTCATTCCTCAGGAAAGGAGTATTACCTACAAAGTATCCCGAACTTCCATGGGCGTGTTTCTGCTTGTTGGAGCAAAGGCTCAGAGAAAGCCCTTGGGAAGCACTTTTCTACACGTCCTGCTGGGTTTCTTCTGTGTCCAGCCAAGCCCAATGTTCAGTTGACCACCTGATGGGAGTGAGGGAGAGAGGAGTCCAGCAACACTTGGGTGCAGAGCCTTGGCTTGGGCAGATCAATGGTCCTGCCAAGAACAATTAGAAAACAAGCTACATAGATGAGAGACAGACAGATATATAGACAGAGATACAGTGGAGGATAAACAGATATGATAAAGATGAAAAAGATATTGATGATAGTGACAGAGATAGATAGACAGATGATAGATAATAGAGGAGAGAGATATTGAGAAAGAAGGAGAGGCAGTTAGCTCTACATATAACTATTTCTTTTTTAAAACTTTTTATTTTGTATTGGAGTATAGTCGTGGAGAGTGAAAAAGTTAGCTTAAAGCTCAACATTCAGAAAATGAAGATCATGGCATCCGGTCCCATCACTTCATGGCAAATACATGGGGAAACAGTGGAAACAGTGTCAGACTTTATTTTGGGGGCTCCAAAATCACTGCAGATGGTGACTGCAGCCATGAAATTAAAAGATGCTTACTCCTTGGAAGAAAAGTTATGACCAACCTAGATAGCATATTCAAAAGCAGAGACATTACTTTGCTGACTAAGGTCTGCCTAATCAAGGCTATGGTTTTTCCTGTGGTCATGTATGGATGTGAGAGTTGGACTGTGAAGAAGGTTGAGCCCCAAAGAATTGATGCTTTTGAACTGTGGTGTTGGAGAAGACTCTTGAGAGTCCCTTGGACTGCAAGGAGATCCAATCAGTGCATTCTTAAGGAGACCAGTCCTGGGATTTCTTTGGAAGGAATCATGCTAAAGCTGAAGCTCCAGTACTTTGGCCACCTCATGCAAAGAGTTGACTCATTGGAAAAGACTCTGATGCTGGGAGGGATTGGGGGCAGGAGGAGAAGGGGGCGACCGAGGATGAGATGGCTGGATGGCATCACTGACTCGATGGACGTAAGTCTGAGTGAACTCCAGGAAATGGTGATGGACAGGGAGGCCTGGCGTGCTGTGGTTCATGGGGTCGCAAAGATTCAGACACGACTGCGTGACTGAACTGAATTGACTAAGAGTCGATTGACAATGTGTGATAGCCTCAGGTGAACAGCAAAGGGACTCAGTCACATATAGACATGTGTCCCTTTTCCCCCAAACCCCCTCCCATCCAGGCTGCCACACAACACTGAGCAGAGTTCCCTGTGCTGTACAGCAGGTCCTTGTTGGTGATCCATTTTAAATATAGCAGTGTGTACATGTCCATCCCAAACTCCCAAGCTTTCTCCCATCCTTGCTCCCGGCAAGCATTAATTTGTTCTCAAGTCTGCGAGTCTCTTTATGTATAACTATTTCCTTAAAAGATGCTGAGTGTGGGGCCTCCCAGCTGGTCCAGTGGCTAAGACTCCACACTCCCACTGCAGGGGCCAGCGGTACTGTCCCTGGTTGGGGAGCTAGATCCCATAGGCCACAGCTATGGGGCAACAAAGATCAAAAATCCCATGTGATGCAACAGAGACCCAGAGTAGCCAAATGAATAAGTAAATAGAAAAACAACAACAACAACACTGGGAGGACCAAGATCATGACCCTAAGATGAGGAAATTTCAGAGAAGAAGGCTGATATTTTATGAGCCCCTGCTTGCTTCAGGACAATTACAAATTCTTGACATAAAGCAAAACCTCAGAATCTGATAAGGGGGCTGTGCTAAGAGACGGAGGAGCCGTGGGAGCTTCCGGTAATCTCACAGGGCTGCAGAGAGACAAGTGGATCTCAAAGCTGCCCAGGCAGAACAAAGATCCCGGGAAGAAAGGACGCAGAAGAGGAGCTCAGTGCCCAGCATTCAGAGGCCAAGGAGAGGCATATTCTGCGGCAGATGTCATATATTTAGCAAGAGATGTGCAAACAAATTTGTTGCAGCTTCTTTGCAATAGCCAAGAACAGAAAACAGTGCAAACATCTACCAACAGTAAAACGGATAAATACATTCTGGTACACTCCATCCATGTAAAGCACTTTGAACACAATGAACGCAATGACGATGGACAAGCACACACTAGAATATGGATGGATCTCATAAATGTCATAATGAGTCAAAGAAGAGTCAACCGCAAAAGAATCCAAGAGAGAATGTACTGTTTGATTCCATGTATTTAAAGTTCAAAGAATTGATGCTTTCGATCTGTGGTGCTAGAGAAGACTCCTGAGAGTCCCTTGGACTGCAAACAGATCAAACCAGTCAATCCTGAAGGAGATCAACCCTGAATATTCATCGGACGGACTGCTGCTGAAGCTCCAGTACTTTGGCCACCTGATGCGAAGAGCCAATTAATTGGAAAAGACCCTGATGCTGGGAAAGACTGAGGGCAGAAGGGGATGACAGAGGATGAGATGGTTGGATGGCATCATCAACTCAATGTACGTCAGTTTGAGCAAGCTCCCACAGATGGTGAAGGACAGGGAAGCTTAATGTGCCGCAGTCCATAGGGTTGCGGAGTTGGACTGTGAGCGACTGAACAACGACAAATTTAAAGTTCAAACAGACAAGGAATCCATGGCATTTAAAGTCAATTGCCGTTGCCCTTCTGGGAGCTGACACGCCCTTAGGAGGGTGAGGAGTGTCCAGGAACACTTGTACCACTTCTCCATCTGGTGCTGGTTATATAAGTGTGCTTACTGGGGAAAATTCAGCTTGGTGTATACTTCAGAAAATGCATTCAGACGCTTATGCACATGGCCCAGATTGAGAGCATGACACCACCAAATGCTGGCAAGGATGTGGAGCAACAGGAATCCTCATTCAGTGCTGGTAAGAAGGCAAAACACTGCAGCCACTTTGGAGGACAGCTTGGCAGCTGCTGAACAAAACTAAAACTAAACCTACTCTCACCGCAGGGCCTGGCAATCACACTCTGTTTACTCATCTCTGAGTTGCCATGGTTCGATTAGATCTGGAATGGATCATTTCAAGGCCTCTCCAGTTCTGAAATTCCACAGTTCTCTCCCGCTCAGTCATTAATTTAGCTCCTTTGGCCAAGTGTCCACCAAATCCCAGGCAGGCTAGCCTGGCAAACAAGGACAGGTGGAGAGTGACTGGGAATGGAAGTGTGAGGGATGCATGAGGGAAGGAATAAACAAATGGGGGTGCAAAGCCCAGGAGCTCCTTCCAGAAGACCCCGCCCCCCAACTTCTGCCGGGGCAGGCCCACCATGAGCTCAAGCACTTCCCAGTGACAAGGGCCCTGCTGTCTAGAGGCACAGGGCACTGGGAGAGGGTGGGGAGGGGCAGCGACCTCGGGTGCGGGAGCTCCGAGGGGGAGTGATACGAGTGGTGTCTCTGGCTGGAAGGACAGCAGCAGCTTGCCTGGCCCGGGGGAGGAGCAGGAGGGCTGGGAGGGAGCCCCTCTTCCCAGGGAGCTGTGACGTTCATTCATTTCACCTGTTTAGGCCGAAACGTCCATGACAGAGAGGCATGATACAGTCCCCCCATTCTGCTCTCAGAGAATTGACGAGTCAGCCCCTGAGGATGGAGTTCAGACCCTGAGAAAGTTCCAGGGAAGAAGACTTCCATAGAAGCCTCAAACAGCCACGCCACTGGCCTCCAGCTCCGCAGACGTGCCAGGACGGCTGAGGCCAGGAGCAAGCGCACCCGTGGGCCCCTTCTGCCGGCTCCAATGGCACGTCCCCGCCCCGCGCTGAATGAGCCCCGGGACGCCACGGCTGCTCCCATGAAGCACCTGCCGTGAAGGCTCTTCCACAACAGGGCATCAGCAGAAGCATCGCACGTCTCAGTGTCTGGGTCACTTTAGGAGTGGAGAGGAAGCACTTGACCAGCTTTCAAAAAAAGGACACAGAAGTTGTCCAAGGTGTAAACCGACTCCACGGGGGATGTAGACGGAGGGGTCCAACTCACGTCCTATGTTTTATTTCTCCTTGGGAGGTTCTATCTTTCCAGGTGCGTGTGGCTCAGGTACCTGATGTTGGCGCTTGGTAAAGAAGGCAAGTGGGAAGCCCCGGTGGCTCAGCAGTAAAGAATCTGCAATGCAGGAGATGCGGGTTCGATCCCCGGGTCAGGAAGCTCTCCTGGAGGAGGAAGCAGCAACCACTCCAGGATTCTTGCCTGGAGAATCCCATGGACGGAGGATCCTTGGAGGGCTGCCGCCCACGGGGCTGCAAAGAGTTGGACGCAACTGAGAGTGCGTGCCCAGAAAGAAGGCAAGGAAGGACAGAGGATCTGCATTTATTCAGCCCCACTGGGATGGGCAAAATTTACTCATTTCCCCGACTGAACATAAGGCTTTGCAAAACAAACAAATTGTTTCAAAAAACAAAAAAAGAAGAAAAACCAACAAACCAAAAACCTGTGCTGTTGATTCAGCCCAAACAACCGAGAGAAGCAACAGCATCTTCCAACGCAGCACCCGCACCCTTGGGGGCACCCCAGCCTGGCGGGGGGAGCGCGTTCCACCGCCGGAAGGAAGTGAAGAGCGCCAGCAGAATGACCTGTTGGCGAGGAGGCGTTTCCACGGAAGACGCGATCGCTGTGGTGGTCAAGGGTAATTATTGCCACACTCGCCCAGACGCCTCCGAGGGGGCCATCTGCCTCTTCACCGTGCACACGACGGGTAACTCGCTCACTGGCCATCCGCTGGCCTCCCGGGGAGGGGAGCCTGGATCCCTCACAGTGGTATTTGAAAAACAAGCCAGACATATCTCAGACTCAGGAGATATGCTCAAAACCAGGAAAAATTGACTCTTGTTTCCATATTCCCTGCCAGATATTGCAGTTCTGCGCGGGTATATGCAGATAGAGGAGTCGCTGCAGCTTATCAGGGCCATGATAGATCCCACGCTGTCTTTAGAGGAATAAATCATTAATTTAAATCGTGCGGGCTTCTCCTGTTTGTAGCAGAGCTGCTAGCGTTTAACTCATTTTCTCCCCTTTGAGAAGACATCGAGTGACATGGGCGTGGGCCTGGAATTCAGGCTAATCTTTTTTAAAGGCCCTTGTAAGGTGCTGTGTAAGTCTAACTGTCTGCTTGGTCATTTTATTAGAAGATTTTATTCTGAAAATTAAGATTACAGAAGTAACACATGCCTGTGGGAAACTCCAGCGACTCCAGAAATGTGAAGTGGAACCGTGTCTGAGTCTGCCGGGGAGGAGCGTCGGGAGCCCTCAGGCGGCCTCCTCCCCCGGGCACCGTCCACTCGCTCCTCGCCCTCCATTCGAGAGCTTCCAGTGCCGCCCGCTCGTGCCCGGCCTCCCAGGCTTGGAGCGACTCGTTCGTTCACCCGCTGGTCACTCACTTGTGCATGAGGTCATCTTTCCGACCTCGGGGGCATGGCCTTGCTGGGTGCCAGGGCATCTCCTGATGCAGGAGGAAGCGGGACGCAGTGCGTCTCACGAGGGAGACCCACGCCCAGGAGGGTGGCCGGGGTCACTGGCAGAGGATGGTCTGGCGTCCCTGGGGGGCAGCCCTAAGTGGCCCGAGGCATAGGGAGAGACCTTGTGTCCTCGGGGCGGGAGGACCGCTGCCCACTGCTGTGGTGACCTCCACGGGTGGTGCCGGGGCGTGGCTCACGCTTCTGAACATCTGGGAGCCTAATTTCAGTTACTCTCCTGTTGTCCTGCAGCTCATGAGACCAGCCTCCTGTAGCAACAGGGACGTGGTCAGTGGGGGACAGCCTAGCTCTTAGAAAATGCTTGTTGTCCCAAATGGTCCAATAAAGAGACTGGAATTCTTCCCACGGGGGACGGGGGTCCACCACTTTTCTGGGCAGGAGAGCTGTCTGAGCTTCCTGCCGCTGCTGTAATGAATTGTCACAAACTTAAAAAGTAACACAAAGTGAAAGTGAAGTCGTGTGTGACTCTTTGCAAACCCGTGGACTGTAGCCTATCAGGCTCCTCCATCCATGGGATTTTCCAGGCAAGAGTGCTGGAGTGGGTTGCCATTTCCTTCTCCAGGGGATCTTCCCGACCCAGGAATCGAACCCGGGTCTCCTGCATCGCAGAAAGACGCTTTACCGTCTGAGCCACCAAGGAAGCTTGTTATCTATTTCGGAAGTGGAGGTCCAGAACTGGTTTGCAGGGCTATTGGTTCTGGAAGTTCTGGAGCGGAGTCCATGTGCTCGCCCCCCCCAAGCTTCTAGAAGCCTCCTGCTGGTCCACGGCCGCCTCTGCATCTTCAGAGCCAGCCTCTCCTGCCCTCTCTCTCGCTCCCGCGTCTGTTGTCATGCCTCCTTCTTTCTTTGGTCTCTGCCCCCTGGGAGGATCCTGGTGGGCACATCAAGTCTCCCAGGACACGCTCCATCTCCAGCTCCTAATCACGGTCCTCCTGCCACGAAAGGAGCATAGTCATGGGTTCAGGGCACTGGGACCCTGGCGTCTTTGGAGGACTGTGACTCTGTGGGTCACTGGGATGATCTGATACATGATAGCAGCCGTAAGACCAGCCAGCAGAATGTCGAGCTCCATTGTGAAGATCCTTATTCGAGACTCCCTCCAGCAACCGCAGGGTGCAGACATCACTCCCGTTTCACAGAAAGGCAGACTGCAATTCAGAGAAGGGACTGGCTCAGGGTCTCCTAACCTGGAGCCGGTATCTGACTCCAAACCAAAGCGCCCCTCGGAGGCAGCGCAAAGGACTTGGAGGCGTTACCTTGACCTCGCGTGTGGAAGCAGCTTACTTCATGCGGCTGCTCATGACTCAGCCTGGAGAAGCCTCCGTCTTCCCCGAGCAAGTCTTCACTGAAACTCACTGCTCACCATGCATGCACCTGGGACTTGATTTGGACCAGACTCTTCGCTGAGCCTGGAGACAGAGCATGAGCCCCATGGTCCCACCGCCCAGAGGGGAGACAGATCGCCGTGTGCACCACGTGGCCCAAGGAGCCGGCATGCACCTCTGGAAAGGCTAGGGAAGATTCCCAGGGGGGAGACATTTGAAGGTGAAGGATGAGGAGGAGTTCATCATGTGCGTGAGATTTGGGCCTGGGAGGGAGGAGAGAACTTCCAGGTGGAGAGAATCGCCTTTGCAAAAACATGTGGGTGAGACAGAGAAAGAGAGGGAGAGAGAAGAGAAAGAGAGAGATGGGAGAGAGACACAGAGAGGTGGAGAAAGACAGACAGACAAAGATGGAGAGAGACTGAGTCAGAGGGAGACAGAGACAGAGAGAGAAAGAGAGATGGAAGAGAGACAGAGACAGAGAGAGAAGGGGAGAGAGACAGAGATGGAGAGAGACAGAGATGGAGAGAGACAGAGATGGAGAGAGACAGAGATGGAGAGAGACAGAGATGGAGAGAGACAGAGATGGGGAGAGACAGAGATGGAGAGAGACAGAGATGGAGAGAGACAGAGATGGGGAGAGACAGAGATGGAGAGAGACAGAGATGGGGAGAGACAGAGATGGAGAGAGACAGAGATGGGGAGAGACAGAGATGGGGAGAGACAGAGATGGAGAGAGACAGAGATGGGGAGAGACAGAGAGAGAAGGGGAGAGAGACAGAGATGGAGAGAGACAGAGATGGGGAGAGACAGAGATGGGGAGAGACAGAGATGGAGAGAGACAGAGATGGGGAGAGACAGAGATGGAGAGAGACAGAGATGGGGAGAGACAGAGATGGGGAGAGACAGAGATGGGGAGAGACAGAGATGGGGAGAGACAGAGATGGAGAGAGACAGAGATGGGGAGAGACAGAGATGGAGAGAGACAGAGATGGGGAGAGACAGAGATGGGGAGAGACAGAGATGGGGAGAGACAGAGATGGAGAGAGACAGAGATGGGGAGAGACAGAGATGGAGAGAGACAGAGATGGAGAGAGACAGAGATGGGGAGAGACAGAGATGGGGAGAGACAGAGATGGGGAGAGACAGAGATGGGGAGAGACAGAGATGGGGAGAGACAGAGATGGGGAGAGACAGAGATGGGGAGAGACAGAGATGGGGAGAGACAGAGATGGAGAGAGACAGAGATGGGGAGAGACAGAGATGGAGAGAGACAGAGATGGGGAGAGACAGAGATGGGGCCGAGGGCACGCAGAGAGACAGACACAGTGGGACAGGGTGCAGAGCTGAGCAGGAGAGGGGGGAGGGAGGGGGCGTCCGGAGGGAGGGGCCCCCCGGAGGCGGGGGGAGCGTGGGTCCCTGGGAAGCCCTGGGCTGGCAATGTGCCGCCTTCCTGGGAAGCCGGGTGCGCTGAGCTGAGCACCGGGAGTCGAGGGTGCCCATGTGAACAGACGGGGTCACGGTCACAAGATCTGGCTTAGGTCCTGCTGCTGCTGCTGCCAACCAGCCGGGCAAACTTGGGCATGTTTCTCAGCGGCTCTGTGTCTCTTTCCTCACCTACTAAAGCGGGCTAGAGTACCCCGTAGGTCTTGAGGGGCTCCCAAATCTCCCGCGGTCTGGTTTTAACTGCCTCCAAGCTCTCCGAGAGCACAGATGGGCCTTGGGAAGGTGGGGGGAATGAGCTGCCCCCAGGGCAGCAGCCGTTACCCTGCCTTTCCAAACCTCTGAGGAGCATTCGTTCATGGAGCTACAACACAGGAATCAAAGAGACGTAGGATTCCCCGGGCACCAAACCCCATCCCATTAAGGCCTTAGGGCTGCAGCAGAGGCAGGAGCCGGCACAGGGAGCCAGCGTGTATCCAGGGCGGGAGGGGGCGTCCTCCCTGGGGCTCCTTTCCCCCTCCCTTGGCCTTGAAAGGCTGTGATGTAATCCAACCAGAGGAAGGATGCAAACTTGAGATGTTCACTGTCTGAGAAATTACAAATGTGGTTGAGAAATTACAAACATGCCTGAGAAATCACAACTGTGAAAACTGGAACAACCTGAACACCTGTCCATAGAGGGACGGCTCTGGAAATTCCAGGCAGCCACATGTACGGTATTTTGGAGCCATGAAAATACATGTTTATGAAACATTAGTGGCCTGGAAAAATGCTCACCACAAAATGTTAGGGCAAAAACCAATTTCTATTTTCTGGTTTTGATCTATGAGTTAACCATTCAAAATTAAATTTAAAAAGTAATAAAATGTATGAGAGAGTTTGACAACAACCACATCCGTGTGTCTGTATGCAAAGATGTGCACACGTGTGAGCATGTGTGTGCAAATGAAAGAAAACACACAAGAATGTTAGCATGTTAAGGAATGTGATCTCTGGGAAGGGGAATTTTGGAACTTTGTTATTTTTTTCCTCTTACATTTTTCTGTATTTCCAAATTTTTATAGTAAACATGTATGAAATTTTTGCTTTATAAAAATGAGGTTAAAAAAAAACTAAAAAATAGAGATTTGCATAGCTTTGGTGGGATGGTTCTGGGTCCAGTGCTGGTGTCATTGGTTTAAAGCATGCTGCCCTGTAACCTAAATGCCCTGTAACCTAAATGTTCATTGACAGCAGAATGGACAAGCAAGGTGTGGTACGTTTATACAACAGGATATTACTCAGCCATGAAAAAGAATGAAATAATAGGCCTAGAGATTGTCATACCGAGTGAAGTAAGCCAAACAGAGAAGGAGAAATACCATATGGCATCCCTTATATGTGGGATCCAAAAAGAAATGATACAAAGAACTTAAAAATGAAAACAGACACACAGGCTTAGAGAACAAACTTCTGGTTGTCAGGGGAAGGGAAAGGAGAAGCAGGGAGTTTGGGATCGACCTGCACCCTGGGATGGACATGTACACACTGCTGCATTTAAAATGGGTCACCACCAAGGGCCTATCGTGAGCACAGGGAACTCTGCTCAGTGTTGCGTGGCAGCCTGGATGGGAGGGGAGTTTGGGGGAGAAGGGACACACGTGTATGTATGGCTGAGTCCCGTTGCAGTCCACCTGAAACTAACATGACATAGTTAATCAGCTATACCCGAATACAAAATAAATTAAAAGTTTTTAAAAATTTAAAATAAAGCGTCCTTCCCTGGGCTAACTGCAGGCATCCTGAGACCTGGCTTTTGGATATTTTCAGTCCTGCAAATCCTCCGAATCAGAGACCTATGCAAGAGGTATCCATCTGCCCAGAGCTGGTCAGTGTGATGGCAGGCACAAACCATAGCTCAGAAATGCGTGCCTGAAGATCGGTTGAGGGCATTTGCTTTAGAGTGAACATGTTAGGTTTGGAGGCGAGACAAGGCCATCCTGCCTGGATTAGTGTAGGGGCAGAGTAGCACCAAGGAAGACACACTGAGGAGCCAAAGGGAAGTGTTCCGCCCGTGGTCTTCTGGGGGTTCTGTTCCAGGAAACCACTGGCTGAGAAGTTCGTGGGGGATGCTTGATGCTCTGAAGGGCACCCCCTCCGCACCCCCACACCTATGTCCCCGGAGCCCAAACCCTATTCTCCAGCCTCGAGTGATTCACATCTCGAAGATAAAGTTGCACAGTGCTCAGGCTGTGTTCTCCCTTGAAATTCTGCCTCTGGTTTATGATTCAAATAGAGACTTCAGAGAAATACGGCCTTCCATGAAAAAGTCTCAGTAAATACACTCCTCAAAATTTTCATTCTTAATATATCAGTAGCTTTTCAGTTCATTATAGTGTTATTAGTCAGTCTTCATAAAAGTGCTATGCATCTTTATTAAAAATGGAAGTTCACATCATTTTATGTTCCCATAAAAATGGGTGGTGGTAGCTTTGATTAATTTCTTCACATACAGTGAACTTTACAGCAAATTGGACAGTGTAATTCAATTCCTATTTCTGCAGATTTTTTTTGTTGGTAGAAAATTGATATCATTCATATGTAATCATATTGCCTTTGCAAGAGATATTTAAGAAATAATATCCTGAGGTAATGATCGCATGGCTTAATTATTAATACGTACTTTCACACACGGCAGTGTGCATTCCTTTTATCAAGCCTGACTTCTATCAGAAAATATTTCTTCAATCTAAATTCAGCCGTGTGCCACCAGCGTGTACAGGAGTGTGTGTGTGCGTGTGTGAATTAGCTTTTTAAAAATAGTTTCCTTCTTTAATGGCTCAGCATCATTTCTAGGGTAATCACTGGTTTTTAGTGGGTTAGCAATCACACCCTGAAGGTCCAACAGACAGACACTTGAAAGGTAAGGTTTAGAGTTCAAAGGTGCCCTTGCTCTCTTGTGCAAATGCCAAGCAAATCGATGGGGTCCCTTTTTGCTCCAAATAATTGTCAACCAAATAGAGGTTTTTCTGACTCTGGGTGTTGCTTTGGTTTGGAAGTTCCAGAAAAACAGAGGGAGATAGAGAGGTCTATTTCCAGGGATCAGTTTGTATGATGGTGGAGGCTGGCGAGTGAGAAATCTGCGGGGCAAGGGGGCAGCCTAGAGACCCAGGGGGCAGTCCTGCAGACCCTCCTAACTGATTAGATTAGAACAAGTGGAATCCACCTAGAGACCTGGGCGAGTGGACATGATGGTCCTGAGTCTGGAGGAGAACTCTTCTTCAGGAATCCTGTCTCGGCTCTGACAGCCCTCTCTGACCGGATGAGAACTTACCCTAACATCGGGGAGAGTGACCAGCTTCCCTGGTGGTTCAGATAATGGAGAACCCACCTACAATGCAGGAGACCCAGGTTCAGTCCCTGGGTCAGGGAGATTCCCTGGAGAAGAGCATGGCAACCCAGTCCAGTATTCCTGCCTAGGAAACCCCACGGAGAGAGGAGCCCGGTGGGCTACAGTCCACAGGGTCACAAAGAGTTGGACATGACTGCACGACTCACACACACACACAACCAGCTTTACCAGTGTTTCCTGACTGCAGCGTGGATCACGCCTAAGAAACCACCTCCACAGTGATGACTGGTGTTTGACAAAACCCGGGCACCACGACCAAGGCTGGTGGATGTGGAAAACTGATCAGCCCAGGCGTTCTCCTCAGCACCTCTATGGCTCACCCTTGCTGCCCTCTCAAGGGCCAGGCCCTGAGGGGCTCCCGCGGCTCTGCGCCCCTCAGCTCTCAGCCCCCTTGGCCTGACTCCTAGAGGGCGACGGCACTTCACGCCTGGAATTCCTGTTCCCAGCCCATCTTCCAGCTGCCCCCCAGGATGCCCCAGCCTTTCGGCGGTCCAGGAGACTGAGTCAGGCTAAGGCTGAGCTTGGGATCTGGAAGGGGAAACAGAAGACCCTCCCCCAGGGGCGGCATGGGCTGCGCCCTCAAGTGCAAGCTGGTGGCAGGAGGCCAGGGCCCAGGGCATCAGGGGTGGCGGATAGCTGGGGCCTGCAACCCATCTGGATGGACCCACGGCCACCTGCTATGTGGACTTCAAAGTTAGCTGATCTCTCTTTGCACAGTCAGAGCTCTTATCCATGCCAGCTCGGGGGGTGACCGGACCTGCCGTGACCACGGCCCCTACAACACCAGGCCTCTCGCCCCCCAAGCAGGGTGGCCAGTGGCCAGGGGGCTGCTTCTCTTCAGGGGGCCGTTGCGGCCCTCAGCTGTGAGCCTTCGGAGGACACCCAGTTTTCTGCTGCATGTTCCAGCCCAGTCTTGGAACACAGCCGTCCCTGAGTGCCATCCGTGGAGGCCCCTGGGCACCGTGAGCGCTTCCGGGAGGAAGTCCCGGGACATCCTGGGGCCCCGGCAGGGAGAGTCCTGGGCGGTATTAGGGCTGTGGCCCACCGTGAGGGAGAACGGTGATCTGTTCCCCACGAGTCACTGTCCAGACTCCCCTGCAGGATGCTGCGCTGCCCCAGGGTTACATGGAGGCAGGAGATGGTCTGAGTCAAGGCGCTCCGTCCCCCGGCAGGCATTGTCTGCACGGTTGAGAGACAGCCACCGGGGATTGTTCCAAAAAAGGGGAATCAGGCCAGAGTATTAGGATCTGCAATAAGCAGACCTCGAGATCTCACACCCAAGGGGAGGACGTCTCAGGCCGTGAGTGGTCAGCCAGATGCCACCAAGGGGCAGGGGACTCAGGAGCCATGGGGCATCTCCCCAGCCCATCAGGGAAATGCCCAGGAGTCCCCGTGGTGGGCAAGGCTGTCCCCCCAACAGGTGAAGAGCTCCCCTCAGAGAGCCTGGGTGACCCAGGAGGCCAGGCAGCTAAGCGGCAGGGGTGGGGTCTGCCCAGAGTGGCAGGCTTCCTGAAGAAGACCACCTGGAAGGGGCAGTACAACGCGAGCAAACGTGATGCTTCGGCGTCATTTAGCTAGATCACAGCCGTCTAAAGTGTGAAAACGCATCCCCTCGCTGTTTAGAAACAAACCACCCCCGTGATAGCAAAATGAAGAAGGCAGAGCAATCAGGTCCCGTGAGGGCAGCCCCGGGCCGAGCAGGCTGCTGCGGGACCGCCCGCCTTAGCGGACCCTGGGAGGCGGCGCTGCCCATGTCAAGAGGACAAACGTGCCCCAGGACAGGGCCCTGGACACCAGAGGAGGTGCCCGGTGCCGTCAGCAGCTGGACCCTCGGGTGGGGAAGATGAAGGACCCCAGACGGCCGGGCATGCTGTGGAAGCTGCCCTGGGGTCACTGTGAATGGGCGGGAACGCGTGTGCCGAGGGACGGGGTGCTCACTTTGGGGTTTGTGCTTACCGTTTCTGCGCTGAAAAACAGAACTGAATTCGTCGCAGCAGAAAAACAGAGACAGCTCTGAGTTATACTGTAATTCACTGCACGAGATTTATGAATATGATTTTCCTGTAAACTCCAGTGTTTTTCTCTTTACCGCTCATAGCCTGCAGTTGGCACAAAGCTGTGTACCCAGCACGGTTCCCACCCAGGCCATGGCGGGCCCACATTGGCACACGCGCGGTACACAGCCCCATAAATCATGGCTGTGTGTCTTACTTGTCTGATCAGCTACCACATCAAAACTTCGTAAGTGGCTGCTCCTCATTTAAAGGTCTAGTAAAACTGCAATCACGATGGCTGTAAGATGCCTGGTTTAAAAAAGCGCATTAAATAGTTTTATAGATGTGGTTGGGAACACTTGTGCGGTTGTGTTTACAAAAGTGAATGACTTCATTAACAACGGGACCCCAAGACAAAGATGCAAGGTGGAGTCGTGATAACTACCTAGGCCTTAGATGCTCATGAAGAAGTGAACTGAAAGTCACTCAGTCGTGTCCGACTCTCTGTGACCCCATGGACTGTAGCCCGCCAGGCTCCTCTGTCCATGGAATTCTCCAGGCGAGAACACTGGAGTGGGTAGCTATTCCATTCTCCGGGGCATCTTCCTGATCCAGAGATCGAACCTGGCTCTCCTGCTTTGCAGGCAGATTCTCTATCACCTGAGCCCCCAGGGAAACCCCCTTTGAAGCTCCAATACTTGGATTTAACTTCTCAAGTTATGGCAATTGATTCTACTTCATTAAAAATATTGAGGTGCATCTTCAGTCGGCATAAGATACCAGTGAACTGGAGCATTTGGGGCAAAAATCTGGAGGATGCAAAAGGCGGAGGGTATTCTTTGAAAGTAAGGCGGTAATATGTGAGGGCCAGCCTCAGAGCTGAACTGCTGGGCCAGTGGGGATGGCCATCTCTCCCGAGGTCACCAGGTGGACACTCAGGAGATGTGGTCTCCTTGCTTTTCCCCTGTGACTTTGGGAAACAGGCCCAGCTGGGAGGGGACCTCTTCTCCTGTCCCTCCCTCCGCCCACCAGGTGTTCAGCTCCGGATGGTGGTCCCACTTCACACATTCCGGGTGTGTATGGACGAGAGTGCCGCTCTCCCTTCACGTGGATGCTGCTGGCCAAAACAGCCCATTTTCAAAGTGTATCTTTTGGAAAATAAAACCTCAGATTTGCTGTAAATTCAGGCCAGGGGAGAATCTAGCAGATGGGCTATGTTTAAGTTACAAACCTAAGGGAAGCTTTTGCATTAAAAAAAAAAAAAAACACTTAAACTGAAGCTCTTAAAATAAAGAAAGATTTTCTGTTTTCCATAGTGACTCACTAAACCTTTATTTAGACAGTTGGTAAAAACACCACATCACATATTTCACATGTTTTTTTTTTTTCACTGCTGCAGCTTAAAAGAGTATCGTGCTTTTTCTTCTAGAGGGAAGCAGAAATCTACAGTAAGGCGTTTTTACCTTTTTTTTTTTTAATGGAACCTCAATGTATTTGGAAATGGTGACTGTTCCCCGTCAGAGCCGTTTGCACAGCACCCTCTGGTGCACACATTAAGGAGACGGATTAGGGCTGTTCTGGGGCTTTGTTCATTTGCTGTTCAACATTTCCCAGAGACGAATTTTAATGCTCATTCAAAAATACAACGAAAGCCTAATGATTTGGGATCCATCACCTTAGCGTTCCGCAGTGCGTCTGGCTGCAGGTTGGCTGGGAGACGGCAGAGGGGCGCGGATGCCTGCGGCCGGGCAGGGGAGATCCATCAGGGCCAGCGGCTGCAGATGAGAGCCCCAGGCCAGGGCCTGGAGAGGAGCTTGGGAGCCAGGCCGGGACGCAGGGCTGTTGCCACGGACACACAGGACACTCCCTCGGCCTCAAGAGCGGTGGACCCGAGAGTTACTTCTAGGTCTTCTTGAGAAAGATGAGACCAGGTGCCCCAGTGTGTTTTAGTGGGGGGTACGTACACATGTATCATATATACACACTCACACATATACACACACGCACACGCATATACACACACGCACATGCATATACACTAACAGATTCACACATAAACACACGCACACACATTCACATACACATATACACGGCACACACACACCCTCACACACATACACACATAAACAAGCGCACACACATTCACATACACATATACACATGCACACACGCATATACACACACGCACATGCATATACACTAACAGATTCACACATACACATACACACGGGTGTGTGCACACATGCAGATGTGCATGGAGTGCACACACACATACACACATAAACACGTGCGCACACACACCCTCACACACATACACATACACACATAAACACGTGCACACACATTCACATACATATACACGGCACACACACACCCTCACACACATACACATACACACGGGCGTGTGCACACATGCAGATGTGCACGGAGTACACACACACACAGATACACACATACACACGCGCACACACATTCACATACACATATACACGGCACACACACACCCTCACACACACACACATACACACATAAACACGCGCACACACATTCACATACACATATACACGGCACACACACACCCTCACACACACACACACCCTCACACACACACATACACACATAAACATGCGCACACACATTCACATACACATACACACGGCACACACACACCCTCACACACACACATACACACATAAACATGCGCACACACATTCACATACACATATACACGGCACACACACCCTCACACACATACACACGGGTGTGTGCACACATGCAGATGTGCATGGAGTACACACACACACAGATACACATAAACACGCGCACACACACACCCTCACACACATACACATACACACATAAACACGCGCACACACATTCACATACACATACACACGGCACACACACACCCTCACACACATACACATACACACGGGCGTGTGCACACATGCAGATGTGCACGGAGTACACACACACACAGATACACACATACACACGCGCACACACATTCACATACACATATACACGGCACACACACACCCTCACACACACACACACCCTCACACACACACACATACACACATAAACACGCGCACACACATTCACATACACATATACACGGCACACACACACCCTCACACACACACACACCCTCACACACACACATACACACATAAACATGCGCACACACATTCACATACACATACACACGGCACACACACACCCTCACACACACACATACACACATAAACATGCGCACACACATTCACATACACATATACACGGCACACACACACCCTCACACACATACACATACACACATAAACACGCGCACACACATTCACATACACATATACACATGCACACACGCACATACACACACGCACATGCATATACACTAACAGATACACACATAAACATGCGCACACACATTCACATACACATATACACGGCACACACACCCTCACACACATACACACGGGTGTGTGCACACATGCAGATGTGCATGGAGTACACACACACACAGATACACATAAACACGCGCACACACACACCCTCACACACATACACATACACACATAAACACGCGCACACACATTCACATACACATACACACGGCACACACACACCCTCACACATACACATAAGCACAGGTGTGTGCACACATGCAGATGTGCACGGAGTACACACACACACATACACACATGAACACGCGCACACACATTCACATACACATATACACGGCACACACCCTCACACACACACACATACACACGGGCGTGTGCACACATGCAGATGTGCACGGAGTGCACACACACATACACACATGAACACGTGCACACACATTCACATACACATATACACGGCACACACACACCCTCACACACACACATACACACGGGTGTGTGCACACATGCAGATGTGCGTGGAGTGCACACACGCACAGAGCACACACTGGGCCTGGCAGGTTCAAGGCCAGGAGCAGAACCTCTCATGCCCCGCCCTCTCACACCCGGGCCACTCAGCCTCGCCAAGCACATCCTCCGGGAAGCGACCCCAGGGAAGACACGGGCGCCCTTCCCCAGCACACAGGCGCTCACCTTGGAGAGGTCCCCGCTGGCGCTCAGGCACTAGTCTCAGCCCTGAGACTGAGTTCCCTTTCCGGTCCTTCCTCCACCCACCTGGTGACCTTGTCTCCCCGACACCAACGGCAGCCCAGGGCAGCCCTGAAGCCCCTCTGAGCCCTCTCACCCCATGAGGGCAGGGAGCTGCCCGAGCTGCCCCCAGGGAGACGGCTTTGCCCAGTGCTCTCTGGGCACTGGACACGCGAGTCCCTAGCCTGCGGTTCTGCCCAGGCGACCGCGGCCCAGCCATGTGCTTCTACCCTGGCCGGCCATCCAGGCCCCTGGTGCCCACATACCTGCGACCTCTGCCCACCTTGTGTCAAAAGTTCCTGGATTTACACAGCCCAAGTGTTCACCGAGAGCCTAACATTTGCTGTCAAGAAAAGGAGTGCTATTTCGGTAAGGGACACACACTCCCAGGCAGGCAGGGACAGTGTCCCTTCACCTCTACAGAGTCGCAGTAGGGGCAGAGAAGCCTGTCATCCTGGCAACCAGTGCCCGGCACAGAGGCCCCGGCAGGGGGGGCAGGTCCCGGGGGTCCAGACGTACCCAGCTCCCGTGGCAGGCGCACTCTGGGCTAGTGCTGGGGCTGGCCCAGGGCAGGGGTGGGGCAAGGTCGGGGCCCAGAGCGCCCCTCTGACCCCCACAGCAGGACGGCTTGTGTTGGGGTGAGGGCTGGGGCCCTGCAGTATGCCTGGGGGCTGGGGTCCACCTCTGTCTCGGGGAGCCAGGGGCATCGTCTCCAGGCAGGGCTGCGGCACCCAGGCCCGCCCGCCCCACGGTGGGGTCCAGCGTGTTCACTCGTGGAAGTGCAGAGTCAGCGGTTACTCTTCCGTGTTCAACATGCCACACACGGTGCCCGTGACCCAAGTCCAGCCCTGACCCCATCCAGGGCGCAGGACCCTGACGCAGCCCATACTCACAGCTCGCGCACAACTCACTCCTGTGCACAATCCACACCCCACACAACCTGCGTTCACAAAGCCCCACACACGATTCACACTCACACGCACAGCTCATCCTCGGACGCACACACTCACCCGCACGCATCCAAATGCCCAGGTGATAAAATCACTCAGATTCCAGGGGCCCGAGAGCCCCCGAGGGCAGGAGAGATGTGTTTTCATCCACCCAGTGACAGTTTGTTGAGCACCTGGAGCTGCCCGGAGCTCACATGGAATCCAGCCTGCTGCCAGTAACTAAGAGGACTCTGATGAAAACCTGAGTGCTGCGTCTGAGCCAGGGATGGCTCTCAGCGCTGCAGGGCAGGTGCTACTGGCCTGCCCAGGACACGTTGGTAACTGTCTCGCCACGTGAGGACTTGCTGAGGCCTGGGGGTGCTCCTTCTGCTGGCCGGGCTGCGGTCGTCTTCCCTGATGTGGTCGTTGCAGGGGGCAGCCTCGATGCCAGGGCTGGGGGAGGCGCCAGACACCGCTCTGCTTTTGCTTCAGCGTCATCGCTGACACCCTCTCGGCAGTACCAGCCTACTCTGTCCTCTGACTTCAGGACGGTCATTTCTTAGAAAGCACCTGGAAAATAACAGCGAGGCAGCTGCCCGATATAGGCCCAGAGGAGCCGCACTGTTTGTTGGTCGTACACTCACTGATGGGGTCAAACTGCTCATTGCAAAATCTGAAATAATTAGACATCATCGCCTGATTGCGTCCTTCCTCCTTCATGTAACATCTTGGATATCAAATTTTAAAAACCCAATAAAAAGAGCACATGTTGTTCCCATGCCCCTGTTTTGCAAATACTGTTCCTTTCTCTGCAAAGGCACGACAGTGGGAGAGAACACTCCCACTGGGGATTCAGTGTGGGGGCATCTCAGTGGGAAAAAGGGGACGTGTCCCCACCAGACGGAGGAGGAGGTGGGGCTGTGTGTGGCGAGCTCGGGGCCCCAGGCGGAGCCTCTGCGCTTGCCCCGGCCCTTGGCCCCTGGGTGGATGGAGGGTGTGCCGTCTTCATCCCTCCAGGTGTGGAGAGTCGGTGCTCTGCGTGTACCGCGGGCCTCTGTGCAGATGGCAGGCCCAGGGGAGGCTGCAAGCTGGTGCCCCGACCTGGGACCCTCCAACCCACCCTTGTCCCCAGACAGCAGAGAAGGGTGCTGGCCACCCTATTGGCTGAAGACCCTGCAAGGGGGTCTGCTGGCAACCCTGCGGTGCCAGGTGAGAAGCAGGGATGGGCATGAGGGCCCAGTGTGGGAGGGGCACTGAGTCTCACTGGGCCCCGGCTGGTCCCGGGTGGAGGGTCCAGCAAGCTGGCCTGTGGAGCCTGGAAAAGGGGGTGGCCTGGTGCCCCTGCTAAGGCAGCATAGTGATTTATGCCCAGTCCTGGCTCAGAGCCGGGCCTCTGGGACTCCCTGGTGGATAGCCCGAATGACCAAACCAGAGCAGGCTTTTTACGGTCATCTCTTTACCACACATAACATAAACCACACGGGAATGGGAGCCAGGCGCAGCAGGCAAGAAATAAACAAGGACCCAGAACCGCTGTCAAGGGCGGAGCTGCTGAGAGACACCCCCAGGGCCCATCTCACACCGCCCCCGCCCCACCTGGTCCCCAGATGGCTCTTTCTGACCTCAGCTGCTCCAAGCTGTGTTTCTGGAAGGAGCGGGGGGCAGTGCAAGTCCCAGGAGGCTGAGTCACCTTCCCCCATCCACGTCGGGTCTCAGCCTCCATCTGGGCCACGAGGGGAGCACCAGGCCCCTCCTGCCCCAGGTCTGCAAATCCTTAAAATGGGGGTAGCAGGCCCTCCTGAGGTGTGGGGACAGGGCAGGTCTTTGCATAATAAATATCAGGCTGCACAATAGCGAACCATCGCCCCATTCTTCCCCACATGCCGTTGGGGAGACACCTGGCTCACAGTCCTGGCCACACGTCCTCTCCAGGTTGAGGGTGCTCAGCGGACACCTCACTTCACCCTCCTTTCTCCCTGGTCCTCTCGGTGAACCTCGAGATGCGGGGAGGCTGCAGGGCCTCTAGCGCACTGGGAAGAGATCTGATTCCCGGGGTGAAGGGCGGGCGGTCCAGTTGTCTCCAGGAGGAATAAGGTGAGTTTTTAGGACCAGCCCCTGTCTGGTGGACAACGTCCACGTCACCTGCTGAGCCCCGACTTCTGCTCTGACCCCCTCCTGCTCATGGACTATTCCTGTCTTCTGATGACCGACCACAGAAGGCGGTGGGGAAGGACGGAAGCGATGATGCTTATTAAACACTAATCCTAACATTCAAACGATGGTAGTCTTCCTATCATGACAAATGTTGGCAAATTTGCTTTTCGCTGACCTTGACTTGTCCCTGTAGAACTTGACCCTGCTCACTGGACCGTCTCTGCTCATCACTGTTTACACCGAGTTACATTTCTCAAAAGAGCTGGCAGTCCTGCCAGCCTCACTCAGCTGGGAACCTAGTGCAACCCCCCTGGCAATGCCTTTTCGAGAGTCTGACCACTGAGCTTGCTTTGAACACCACATGCTCACTCTGATAGTCTCCACCGGCAAGTCCCTCCTTCAGGTGAGACCTTCCCCCCACTGCTTTAGGGCAGGTGCAGAGCGACTTCTCCCCTTTGACTGGACGCCACTGAATGCTAGGAGGGTACGTGCGTGCTAAGTTGCTTCAGACTCTTTGTGACCCTGTGGACTGTAGCCCTCCAGGCTCCTCTCTCCATGGGCTTCTCCAGGCGGGAACTCTGGAGTGGGTTGCCTTCCTTCTCCAGGGGACCTTCCTGACCCAGCACCTCCTGCACTGCAGGCGGGTTCTTTACCCACTGAGCCACCTGGGGAAGCCCCCTAGGAGGGTAGGGAAGATAAAGAAAACTCTGAAAAGGGGTTGCAGGGGCGGGGGACAGGGGTTTGGGGAGACAGGGAGAGGTTGGTAAAAGTTCAGACTTTCAGCTGTAAATGAGTAAGTTCTGAGGGTCTAAAGTACAGCATGGTGACTACAGTGATAATGCTGTGTTGTATAATTGAAATTAGTTATGAGGGTGGAACTTAAATGATCTCACATAAAGACACACTTGGAAGGTGGCGATGTGTTAATTAACTTGATGGGGGACTCCTTTCACACTGTGCACGCGCATCAAAGCGTCCCTGAGTAGACGTTCACTATCTCACATCTATTTGTCAATTACAGCTCAATAAAGCTGGGGAGGCAGGTGGAAGAAGAGACCACAAAAATACTGAGAGACAATTGAATTTAGTTTTTCTTTTTCTCTTTCCAACTGTTGATTTTAAAATCAACAACAGAGTACAGATAAAATTTTTGGTAAATAAAAGGTATATTTAACTCCATTTTATGGCCACCTATCATTCAGAAGAAAAGAGGAAAGGGGAGAAAGAAAGTTAGATGGAAGTTATGAATGTGTTGGGACATCAAGGGAAGAAGGTGGAGGGGAGAGAAAAAAGAGAGACAGATCCAGAGAGCAAAGTAGGAAAGAAGAGGACAGGCACAGGATTGAAAAAGAAATCAAGGCGCGGAAGAAGCAAAAAAGACTGTTGGGAAATAAACTGACGTGAGGATGCATATGTGCTCAGCTGAGTCCGACTTTTCGTGACCCCAGGGACTGTATTGTCCATGGAATCCCCCAGGCCAGAATACTGGAGTGGGTTGCCTTTCCCTTCTCCAGGGGATTTTCCCGACCCAGGGATTGAACCCAGGACTCATGCGGGTTCTCTACCACTGAGCCGGTGGAGTTTGCTCCAGAGTAACTAACCTGGATGGCAGAGGGGAGGAGTCGTTGGAAGTGGAGGCGGCCCAGTGGGCCCTGGCTATTTGGGGAACTTGATGATGGGTACCTGGGCGTTGAGGGGGACTCAGGACACTGTTCTGTCAATTTGTAGGTTTCAAAATTCTCCATGAAGATGGAAAAGATTATCCAGTCTTTGGAAGTTAGGGAGCAGTCTGCAAAAGAACACCCTCGCCTCTGACAGCAATGGCTGCATTTGGCGGTTTCCAGGCCCTGACTCCGGTCTGACAACCTGCTAGGGGGGCCTGTAGGACTTACTGAGGCCCCTGTACACACAGGGACGGTGTGTTACAGTGAGAGGAAGTGGCTGAAAATCAGCCCAGGGCAGAGACACCCAGGGTGCAGCGGAGACCTGGGAGAGAGCTCCGGTCAGCCCTCCCCCACGGAGTCAGGGACTGCTCCCTGGAAGGGCCAGTGACAACCACAGGGGCTCGCAGAGGCCCGGCATCCAGGCCTTCATGGGGCTTGACCCCGTGGATACTTGGCTTCCCTGAGCCTCCCGCCCTCTGGAGGTCAAGTGGATCCCATGTGTGTGAATCCCCCATAGCAGATCAAGACGTTGGGCTGTCTGCTTTCCGAATGGATAAAAACTCCCCAGATCACTTCTTGGCGAGGTCATCCTCTTTCCACCTCCTCCCCCCCCCCCACCGCCGCCGGGCCGGTCTGTCCTGAACTGCGGTGTTGTAGCGCCCACAGATGATGGTTCTCTGATTTTTGGGGGGGCCCTGGTATGGCACCATGGGGGGGACGCTGTTCAGTCATCTCAGCAGGGGCGGGCCTGAGTGGAGCAGCCACCGGGCGCCAGAGCAGGGCACCTCCCCCTCCCCCCACCCCGGAGACTTCTGAGCCAGGCCTGGAGGCGGGACTGGCGTCCTGGGCAGCTCCCCCCCGTATCCACACTGCTCTGCATGATGCCCTGAGGAGCATGCGCCCCAGGGTGGGTGGGCTCTAGCTGCTGCGACCTGGCTCAGCGGCCGCCGCCGGGGCCCTCCTTGCACATGGGGAGGAGCCTGTCACGGCCAAGGGAGATGCTTTCCAACATCACGCTGGAACCCCTGAGTGAGCTTGTGGCCTCCCACCTCCAGTCCTGTGGGAGCTGGCCTGACAGTCTGGAAACCCTGAGGACAGGTGGGCGGCCCTTGGGACTCTCCCCGTGGACTCTGCTTAACTGAGACGCCCCTCTGCCTGCAGACCCAGCCCGGCCACCCCGCGGCCCCCTCAGTCCCATTTCCCAGCACTGAGCTTCCTGCTGGGCAGCTGGAAGCACCTGCGTGGCCGTCACCCTGCCCAGCTCCCCAGCCCAAGGCACAGGCCTCCAAGGAGGAAGCGGTGCCCGTGGAAAGAGCGGAGATGGCCGGGCCATAGCTAGAACCGTCCAGGGCTCAGCTCCCAGCGCTGAGTTTGGAACAGCGATCTTTGATGGGGCAGTTGGGGGTGAAGCAGCTGGGCAGGTCTGGGTGGCCCGGTGGGCTTGGTGGGTCCCCAGCAGCACCTTCCAGGGCAAACCAGCAACGTGTCCCCCGCGGACACCTCACCCAATGACAAGGATGCCCACCGCATGCCTTTCCTCACGGGGTTGTGGGCCACTGTTCCTTAAGGAGTGTATCTTCTTCTTCACCCTGCTGGCTGCTGCGGAAGCACGGTGGACAGTGATTTGTGCTGTGGGTGGGGATACACCAAGGCCACCGGCTTTAAATACACTCGGCTCCCAGGGGCAGAAGAGGGACTGGCGAGATGACCCCCCCACAAGCCTGCCCCGTTCTGCACAGTCAAGGACGGGGCGAGGAGGCCACAAAATAGGGAGCTCACCCTCCTGCCCTCCAGGAGCAGCTGGTCACTCTGTTCCCCAGCCCTGGAGGCCGTGGATGACGCCCCCTCCACGGCTCAGAACCTGGGGCCGGAGGGCAGGAGGCCCTCTCTGCTCCAGCGCTGTCAGAATAGTCCTCGGGGTCTCACTCTGTAGACCCCGACAAGCAGGAAGTAGTACTTGGGCTTTTTTTTTTTTTCCCGTCTGCATTAAATGTATAGAAACAGTGTTTTGCGGGTTTATTTTATATGTTTAATTACCGCATGCCTTAGCTTTACCTTGAAATAGAACCTTCCATGGTAACTGTTATGAGGAGCTTAAAGCTGTTGGAGGCCCGCGAAATGTGACTGTAGCAAAGTCCAGAAATAACTCTAAGATGGAGAATAAACTGCGGTGAAGCCACACTTCTGAAGGAGCGCAGATGGTAATATATAAGCCACCGAAGTAAAGTTCAAGCGGTGTGTAAATGTCACGGGTCCGGGATATTAAAATGCCACGCTACGGCGTGCGCGGGGTGGGCGGGGCTCGGCGTGGTTAAGTCCCAGGAGGCAGCGGCCGGCACTCGGGGGCCGTTCGCGTGGGCCGCGGGCGCGCGTCACCCGGCCGGCTCGCTGTCCAGGGGCGCGGTGGCCAGGGAGATGCCAACGGGAGCAAACGCCCCTCCTTCAGAGCTTCTCCGGTGTCGGGAGGCCAGCTGGTCCCTGCCGCTCCCGCCTTGATGACCCGGATCCCATTCCCGGACGGGTGGGACGCCCGCCCACCCACCCCCCAAGCCAACCACTTGGCTGTTTCTCCAGCCCCTAGTTCGTTATTTTTGTATAAATAGAACTAATTCACTTTCCTTTAATCCGACAAGCGTTTACGGAGTACCTGCTATCTGGGGGCTGCGTTTGTTCATTGTCACCTAATTATTTCCCAGTGGAAAGTCAGTAATGAGGATGGAAACCAGGCCTGCTGGGTTGCAATAGGAAGCTTCTGGCTTCCACGCGTATAAATCAAGGCCCTGGCAATTGCTGGGACACGTCAATGGCCAAAAGCACCCAGCGTTGTGTGCGAGGTTCGATTGGCCTGTTTGGTGGGGGAGTGTGCGGATAAACGGGCACTGGAGTACAGCGACCCCAGCTGCCGGATGAAGGGACCGGCACTGTCTCGTGAGCACGTCCACTGAGGCCAGAGAAACCGGGGCGGAGGCCTTCTGCCCAAGAGAAGGTGAACAGCAGACGGCCAGGTGGGAGATGCCTAACAGGAGTGTTTACACAAGCCTCCGTCCCCTCCCATGACCCCTGTGCCCAGCAAACCCTCAGAGGAGCACCGCAGCAGGCACATTCATCCCCTCCTTGGGCCCCTTGTTGTCCAGGAAGAACCCCCAGGAGGAACCACTCTTCCCCAGGAGACGCCCAGCTCCGTGCCCCGGAGCTCAGAGGGGAGGTCTGCTGGGATGTCTGGCTGAGGTCGGACGATTCTGCGTTTCGTCGAAGGTTCCTAAGCCATCCCGGGCAGCCAGGCAGGGGCACAGCTCTCAGAGCTCTGCCCACTTGGCTGTCTTGGTTGTGGGAACTCACTGACGGTTGTGACGATATGCTTGATCATTTGTTTTTTTTTTTTTTTTTTTTATCATTTTCAATCAGGCTTCAGCACCATGAGAAATCTGTGAAAAATATGAGAGCTCCTTTGTTGCAAATAAAGGAATTATTTCTAGGAGTGGCTTGCCCTGAGCTAGTCCACCATTAGGAGGGCTGGAGCCCCACTTTACGTAACGAGGCTGAACTGCCACCGCCTATGTTATTGATCAGCAGAGACCCTCAGCCACCAAACTGGTGGAGGAGCCCACAGGCTTGCGTCTGAGGGTTTGATTTTTCCACCTGGGCCCCACATTTCCCAGGGAAAGTGGAGAAAATCGTTGGGGACGCTGGGTGAAGAGCCTACTGCAGCCACTGGGGGACAGGATTCACTTTTGATGGTCCTGCCAGGCCTCAGGGCCCGTGTAACAAGGAAAACAGCCCATCATGTCCCACAGCACCTGCTGAGCTTGCCTGGCCCTGCGGCCCCTCCTTGAGCAGAGGCAGGGGTCTGAGCTGCTCTGGGCTTCCCAGCAACCAGGTGACAGGTGACAGCACCAGGACCATGCCAAGCTGCTTGCCAACTGAAGCCGGTTCAGAAGCAGCGCCGTTCTGGCAAAACCAGTGACAAACAGACATCTTTCTAGTCGGAACCTGAATATTATTGCAGGCCTGCACTGACGTCAGCAATAAACAATAATAAGATTGCAAACTACTGCTCTTTATAATAAAATTATGCTCCCTTCGACGTATTGTAAATCTAATAGCTATTACATCAGCACCATGACTATATATCACGCTTACCTTTTAAATACACACAGGGTATTACATGGCTCAACCGAAATGACCAGATTTATTGTTACTGGGTGGCCACAGCCCTTATTACGTCACAGATGAATAACCGGTAAGAACAGAAGGGAGACACAGCTGCAGGGGCTTTCTGTCCCGAGGCTTTGGGGCAGGGAGGGGCCCGAGGGTGGCAGCGGCTGCTGAGTCCAGAGATGTGCTGGATACCACGTGGAGGGGCGTACTCCAGCTCCTGAGGTCTCAATGCAAAATTAACGTCTAGGTAATCGGTTGGTTCCCAAATGGCCTTTATAAGTCATCTCTTCCCTTCCTAGGAAGCAGTGATTTCAGCAGCCTTGGGGAAGCCCCAACCCTCCCGTCAACACAGAGATGGTCTCTCTGCCCAGGCTGGTGCCCACGTCTTTGTTTCCAGCATTTTCTTAAAATCAAGGGCCCAGAGCCTATGGAGACAAGGGCCAAGGACCAGACCTCTGATTGAACGATAATGAACAAGTGTGTGGTCATCAGTTTCTATCATGAGAGGAGCCCAAGTGTTCACGGAGGAGCCCTGAGTCAGCCCTCTTCCCCAGATGCAGACGAGGGGACTCGGGGAGGACGGGAGCCCAGCTCCCAGGAGGAAAGGCAAAGCTCAGTTCAGAGACATGCAGAAACCATTCAAGGCCTTCCTCGAGGGGGACACTCAGGGAAGGCTCCTAGTGTTGGCGCAGGCCTGGCCTGCCTTGGGTGCTGAGATGCAGCCGCCCAGGCAGAGGCCCCTCCCAGCAGATGCCCAGGACGGGTGATGCCTCCAGCAAGGCATGTGGGCAGAAGCGAGGGGCTGGAGGAGACACCGGGTGACGCTGGGTTTGGCAGCAGGGTCCCCTTCGTGTCCCAGGGGCACTGGGGACAGGTAAGCTGTCCTCATCTATGATCCCCGGAGGGTGGGTGTGACTTGTGTGCAGAACCGAGTTCCTCTCACCTCAACTGAGGTCAAGTCACACCTGTGACCCCCATGGTGTCCCCGACCCCAAAGCCTCAGAGAAGAGGCCTCACAGGCAGGGGAGGGGGTGCAGCCGTCGGGGGACTGTCTGCTCTAACGGGAAAACTGCCTTGTGCCGACACCCCGAGACTGTGGAGCCCACGGAGTGAGGCTTCAGGTTTGGCACTTGGTCCAGAACCTTCTTGATGAAAAAAGGTTGTCTTCATTAAGAGCATTAATATTCATGCGGCATGGTAATTTTGACACAGAAAAGGTCTCCGTAACCTTTTCTTGTGTGAGAATTTTTTACTTCTCAAGGAAATTACAGTCCAGCAATGACTTAATTAATGCTGGGTTTCTTGGGCAGGTTTGAGGAGCTGTCAGTTTGAGCTCCCCGATCTGTCAACGGGAGCGCGGGGCTGGGGCTGGCGGCGAGGGAGGGGACGGCCACCCCAGGAGCCTCCAAGCTGGGGGGAGGCGCCGGCCCACATTCGTTCTAATTTAGCCACCGGCTCTCCCTAATGCTGGGTCATTTGTTATTGGGACGGAGGGCATAGCTTGAATTAATAATCCATTTCTCACCCCCACGTATTTATTCTTTCGATTAGAATGATTCCGCTCCTAATCTGTTTGGCTCTAAGTCTGGGCGAGGAGTTGTGAGGGGGCCCAGGAGGGAGCGGCCGCAAGCAGCCTTGCAGGGAGCGAAGGCTTGAAACCATCCTCCTCTTTGAAAAATAAGCTTTCTCCCAGGAAAAGAGGCTGCAATGGGAGAACTGGGGTGCTCGCAGCCAAGGTCACTTTCCAGGGCCGAGCTGGCCGTTCCTCCCAGGACAACCCACCGGGGAGGCAGACTGGGTGGCACTGGGACCCTGCACAGGGCACGTGCCCAGCGGCCAGCACCTGCACTTTGTCCAGTGGGGGCCCCGAGGCCCGGCCGGCGCACCTCTCCTGCCCTAGTGGCTGCCAGCCCCGGCCTCCCGCTGTTGTTTCCTGGGCCCCGGTGTGGACTTTGAGACACTTACGGGGGCGTCTAGAGAGAAGGACTCCCTAACGGGAACTAGCAGACCCCAATTCGGCTCACCCCAGAGCTGAGCGTCATAAAGCGAGGGGCGGGCAAGCTGACCGGCCGTAAATCCTCGCGCACGCGCTTCTCTCCAGCCGGACAGCCGGTCCCTGCGTGCAGCGCCGCCGGGGGGTTCATTCCCTGAACTCGGGCCCGGCAGGCGCGTTGTTCTGCGTCAGCCCCCGGGTGGAAACCTGAAAGGCGAAGCCACCCCGAGGCCCCAGGAGCCAGAGACAGCAGGCTGTCCAGTGTCACAGGCAAGCAGGAGCTTCCGGAACGCCGGGGGCCAGGGCCTGCCTCTGCACGCCGGCCAGGAGGGAACGATGTTTGCGGTTCGCAGCGTCCAAGGGAGAGGAGCAGGAGTGAAGGGTCAGCCTCCAGCCGCAGAGAACCAGTCACGAGCGTTCCCAACGTGGGGCCGCATCGCCGAGTCCGCGGCACACAATTTAGAGGCAGCCCCGAGTTCCTCTCTGCGTCCCCGAACATAAACCCAGAACCCAGGCCACCAAAGGAATCAGCGCCCGGCGGGGTGGGGGGCAGCAGCATTTCAGAGGCCTGTGCGCTGCCCCTATGGGGGGTCTCCTCTGGATCGAAACTGATGGAGAGAGGAGGAGAGGGGGCTGGGGGCTCCTGCCCTGCTCAGCCCGCAGTGGGGGGCAGTGGTGGGGCCTACAGGGGGTGCACCAGCGAGCGTGGTTGGCCTCCGGGGGCCACCCGCAAGCTCCTGAGAGGCGTGGAGGCGGCCCGATGCAAGTGGGAATGCTGGCTTTTCAAGGCCTCGCTGCATCCCAAATTTATGTTTTCACAACGTGATGAAGAACCTTCCCAGGAGGAAGGAGAGGCCCCCTGCCCATCCACCTGTACTAAATTCTCCGGTGAACAAAGTAAGTGCTGCGCAGAGTTGGGTGAGCGCTGATGGCTGCCCAGCGGCTTGGCCCGGAAGACTGTCTCCAAGGGAGGAGGCTAAATAATGCATCCTGTGTTTTTAATATCGTTAGGGAACCAAACAGAATAAATATTTCTCACCCTGGAGACTAACACAGAACACGCTCCCCCTCCTCCAAGGTGGGAGGTGGAACTGGGAGCTGGAGCTGACACGGGAGATTCCAGGCATAGGGTCGTGGAGGTCCCACAGGGTCTCAGGGAGCCAGCTCAGGGAGGGCCCAGCGCGGACGAGTCTGTAAATCGAAAGGCGCACAGCCTGTGTGAGGAAATCAGAGAACTCAGCCTCCAGGGAGAGACAACCGGGAACCACCAGCCTGGCTTCCAAGACATGTGTTTCCTGGTTTGGGATAGTGAAAGTGAAAGTGTTAGTGGCTTCAGTTGTGTCCAGCTCTTTGTGACCCCATGGACTCGCCAGGCTCCTCTGTCTACAGGATTCTCTAGACAAGAATATTGGAGTGGGTGGCCATGCCCTCCTCCAGGGGGTCTTCCTGACCCAGGGATGGAACCTGGGTCTCCTGCATTGCAGGCATATTCTTTACTCTTTGAGATACCAGGGAACCCAGGTTTATGATAAGGCTACAGTAAATTCCTACCCTCTCCAGAAAACAGCCCCCCCCAAACTTCCCTTCCACCCCCTGGTGCTTCAGACATTTATGAAGAAGCAACCAAGTGCTAGCACCAGCGTCACCTGAAGAATGACATCAGAATGGAATAACATCAGAATCCCACTGTCCTCACCCCTCTCCTCTCTTTGCAGAAGCCAGACTGAAGTTTTGGCCCTGAGGTCCTCGGGGCCCCTTGATCCTGGGTTGGGGGTGTCTGCCATCATGAGAGGGTTGTTCAAAATGGAACTTCCCCTTCCTCAGTCTCTAAATTAGGGGAGAGCACGGCAAACACGGATACGCTATGGAGGTCACATCAGCCTCTCTACCATCGTCACCACACCACTGACCCCTCACCAGCTGGTCCAGGGCCTGGCCTCAGTCCCTGGACACTCTCAGAGCTGACTCTGGCTGTACATGAATGAACACACCCTGCACAAGCAAAGCCACCTGTGGCTCCTGTCGCTGGAGGAGTAGAGTGAGAGAAAAGAAATTTCCACTGAATCAGGAGGCTTTGTGTGGGGGGGGCTGAGAGCTGAGGTCGCGGGGGTCAAGTCAAGTGGAACCGTGTGCTCTGTGTGAACCCCCCCACCCGGTGGCATGTTTGAACTGTGGGGGGTGGGAGCTCGTGATCAATTCCCAGGCTTAGGCTGGCTTGGAAGGGGTCAGGGTCCACTGAGGGATGAGCAAACAGTGGGCAATTAGCAATGACTCTGAAGCAGGGAAAACCCCCGGCTGTGGGCAGGGACCACCACGGGCGGCGGGCAAGGAACCACCCCACCACTTGCTTCCACACTGTGGGGTACATGCTGCACCTTGCCAATACCACATCCCTATTGACTAAGGAAACTGGTTGTGTTCACGTATTAGGCACAGATCTCTTGATTCCAGGGAAGGTGGTTCCTTCCCTCAGCCCCAAGGAGAGGATTACAGTTTATCTGTATCTGTGTAACTGGGTGATATATTTCTCAGTGTTGGGTCTAGAAGCAGGCACTGGACCTGGTATTGACCAGTGGGTCAGGCAGAGACATCTTCCAGAAAAAGTTTCCTTATCAGATAAAATGACGGCGTCTCTGAAGAACATGCCCCCTTCTCTGTGGCCTGTCTTACTGTGTGGCTGTGATGTCTGGAGCCACAGCAGCCATTCTGAGGTCCTGAGACGATCATTGTGAAGATACAAAGTGGCGAGCATGTCACAGACACACAACAGACGCACGACCAAACAGCTGCACTCATCCTGCAACTGCCTAACCCACTGCTTGATCCCTCTCACCAGGCGCTGACCATACCACGCATCCCATTCCAGGCAGAGCCCCAGGAGGGAGGTGATAAGAAACGGCCAGAGGACTTCAGCGTGGAGTTGGCCGTGAGAGCATGTCATGTAACCTGTGATAGGACGGGAGAGGGAGGGCCTGCTCAGGGCTGCAGAGTCACATGCGCTGGGCTTCTAGCGCCTGGTGGAAACGGGCAGCCTGAGGCCCACAGTACCGTTGGTCCAGAGGAGTCTGACACCGTGGGTGGCTGGGTTTGGGCAGCACCGCCAGGGTCCAGGAGCAGCAGTGGGGGCTGGCTGGAACACACAGAGGAGGCAACACAGAGAGGCCTGGAAGCTGGGGGACAAAGCAAGCCAGGCTGGGGGATCCCAAGGCGAGACCGGGGACCAGGGCGAAGTCCTGAGGACCTGCAGGCTCGTGTGGTGGCAGGAGGTGGCCCTTGGGGCGCAGTGCTGGGAGAGCCAGCGCCCCCGCCCCACCCCCAGGGCGGTCAGAGGGCGGCGGGGCGGGGGCACCGGGGGGTCCCCACCAGGCTGAACGCAGGGGCAGCGGAGGGACCGACAGCTCACTTCCCACTCTGTGGGACTTCGTTTGTCTCTTTCTGAGGCGCCCGGAACGCCCCTGTGTCCAGAGCACAGAGGCCGGAGTGGAGACTGAAGTCGCCCGAGGCCCCCTGGAGCCCGACCCACTTTATTTCAGAGGCCCCTCCAGTCTTGCCCGCGGCTCGTGTGACCTCGGGGCGAGCTCATGCTCGTCCGCAGACCGGGCCGGGGGCCGGGGGCCGGGGGCCTGGGGCGGAAAGCACGCGGCGGTGGGACCGACACGGGTCACCAGCCCCGCGGCCCGGAGCGCCTCGGCCTCGACCCAGCGCCAAGCACGCCTCGCTTACACACCCCGCCGCCGGCAGAAATGTTCCTGCAACCGCTCTCGTAATTTTGTGTCATAACTGCGGGGTTGTACTTCATAGCGGTGACATCTTAGCCTAGAAACACGATATCCTGCGTGTAAACGCTGTTTTTATTTTCAAAACACTTCCCGATGCTCGCTCTTATTTCAGAACATTCTCTAGGAAGGCAGAGCTCCACGCACCCGCAGGCGGGCCCATGGGCAGAAAGGGGACATGTGGCCCAGGTGGGTGAGGGGTCTCAGGCAGTGCAGTGGCCGGGCGTCGCCAAAGCCCACGGCACCCAGCTCCCCGATGGGCTCCGGACCCCTCTGTGTCCCGCGTCTGGCAGGAGCCCTTGGCCTAGAGACCCCTGCAGGAGGGCAGACAGCCTTGGGTCCCTGCTGCTGGCCCCGCAACCCGCCCAGAGTCCTGAACCTCTGGGAACCGAGGCCTGGCTCCCAGGCCCTGTGCTGGAGCCTCTTCTGTCGAACGAAAGAAACTTCCAGAGCCGGGAGTGAGCCCAGAAGGGCCAGAAGCCCTTCTCTTCTCTGCAGCCTGTGGCCTCCCGGCTGTGCTCCGGGCTCCCACGGCCGTTGGGGGCCCACCTGCCTGTGCTCCAGGCGCCTGTGGGTCTCGGGGGGTGGGGCACAGGGGTCCTCTGGCTCTGGGGGCCCCCCTGTGGCTCTGCTCTCTGTGCACCCCATCCTCAGGGCGGGCTCCCCTGGGGTCGCAGGTGCAGGGGACCTCTGCCCCAAGGCTCCCGTGGGCTCCTCTATCCGAGAGGCCCCCAGGCCCAGGCCTTTCTCCCGCACTCCCCACCCACCTGCCCCCGGGGCTCCAAGTGCCAGTTCCGGAGAACTGAAATTCGTCATCACATCTCCCCAGGCAAGCCAGCGCCCTCCCGACCGCCAGGCTTCTTAGGAGTCCAGCACCCCTCCTGGCCTGAAAGCCTGGGCCCACCTCTGACCCCCTCAGCTCAGCTCACCCCAGCCCCTCCCCAGGCGCCCGCACAGCGCCCGGGGCTGGGAATAAACACAGACAGCAGGACCGCACCGTGAGCAGCACGAGCAGCGCGTGCGATGAACGTGAGAAGCAGGCAGGACCTTTCAGCATCTGAATCCAGCCTCTGGTTTCATCCACAAACAAGAAAAGGCCCAGAGAGGGTCAAGGCACTGCTCAAAGTCACACCGCTGACGATGGGCTGACGAGGACAGGCCTCCACAATCCATACCCCCAAGCAAGTGCTCCCTCTGAAGGCTTGCATGTCCCTAAGATGTCTGGCTGAGCAGGAGACTTAGCACACAGGCGGAAACCTGCTTTACTGTGACTTTCAAGTCCTGCACACACAAACACACATAGATACAACACACACAGACACACACATACACAACACACACAGAAACACAAGCACAAAATACACATAATACACACAAATGCACAGAAACACACATATACACAATACACACAACACACAAACACACATACAATACAAATACACAGAAACACACAACACACATTACACACAAACATACAGAAACACATACAATACAAACACACAATACACAGAAACACATATACAAACACAATGCACAAACATGTAACACACAACACACAGAAACACACAATACAAACACAAAAGCCAACACAAACACACACACACAGAAACACACACATATATACAATACACAAACACATAGAAACACACACATTACACACATACAGAAACACACAACACAAACACACAATACACAGAAACACACATACACAATGCACAAACATGTAACACACAACGCAAACACATGCAAAAACACAACACACACACAACACCCGCAATACACACAACACATGCAAACACATACAACACACATACACACAGAGAAACACACACACACAAACACACACACACACACATATGCACGCTTGCTGGTAGGGCGATCAGCACCTCAAGATTTCTGGGAGTAAAACACAGGCCTGGGCACACCCTAAAACCCACTAACAGTAAAAGCGTATCACGGTCAAATCAGAAAGGGTTCCTGCAGTGAGGTGTGAACAGGTCTTCTTTAGGCGACGCGAAGTGCGTACATCCTGGCCGCCTTCCTGTCGGCCATGGACCGTCACACTCACACCGTTTTCTGATTTCCTGGAGGAAGACGTGTTCCCGTTTACTCTAGATCCTTCCCGCCGCCCCCCACACACACCCCCCACCCGCCGCCGTCCTCTCCCTCCTGCTGCCCGGCTGCCGGGATGTCTGATTTTTCACTTGCTGATTTAGATGCTTCTGTGACACATCCAACCTTTTAAATAAATCATTCATTTTTCTTAAAGGTTGGCCATGTCACAGAGTTGTGATGCCCCCAATTTTTATAATAACTGTTTATTTGATGTCGGCTACATCAGACATAAAAATAAATGTGACTTGGTGGAATGTAATACAGAGATTTGATATCTGATTTGGAATTTTCCCTGCTGGGTATTTAATGAATTGGGGAGATTTTGGCCAGACTCAGGAAAACGGGAAGTTCTGTATCATGTGGCTTCCGGGGCCCCGACTTTCTGAGCCCTCATCCCCTCCCTGAGGCCCCAGGCGCTCCTGCCAGCCCAGCCTTCTCTCTCCTCCCTGCTCCTGACACAGTCTCTTGGGGAAGCGGCATCACTCAGAAGGCGGTGTGCTGGCCCCGGGGAATCCTGCCTTGTCGGGCTGGGCCACGCCGGAAGCGGGCTCACGTGACACACGTTTATTACGGGGACAAGAACTGGGCATATCTGGGACCTAAGACTTGACCTCTAACCAAGACAGGAAAACTCAGAGGTCTTTGAAGCAGAGATACAGGGCAAGAGTTGGGAAGAGCAAACTAAAATACGAAACAACTATGCGTGCTCAGTTGTGTCTGACTCTGCAACCCCATGGACTGCGGCCCACCAGGCTTCTCTGTCCATGGGGTTCTCCAGGCAAGAGTACTGGAGTGGGTGCCATTTCCTCCTCCAGGGCGTCGTCTTCCTGTCCCAGCAGTCGCGCGTCTCCTGTGCCTCCTGCATTGACAGGAGCCACCCCCGCTGAGCTGTTGGGGAAGCCCAGACACTAAGTATGCTGAAACTAAATTCCCCTGGAAACTAAACTCCAGCATAAAAAGACAAAGAAGGCGGGGAGAACATGAGAAATAAGGCCCCCCCTCAAAATGATGCCCTAACACCCTTGCACCTCCAGTCTGCATTTGTTCTCATGCACGTGCGTTGGGGGTTATGTTTTTATTCCAACTTACAGCACCTATGCCTCTGTTGGCCTTACGGGATACATAACGGGAGCACTGTGATAAGGAATATGCTATTTTACTGCAGGAAGCCTAACGTGGTGATGGACATTATTAGATTCTTAACCACCGCTTATGAACTGGGCGTGCTGCCGCGTCACAAGGCCAGCTGCAGGCTCCGTGAGTGACGGGCTCACAGTGACGCTCACAGAGACCCTCTCAGCTGTCCTGACCGCTACTTCCAGGTTTTTGTTCCATTCCTAGGAAGCCCCGCCCACAGCCGCAGCGAGACGCCCGCTCCAGACCTGCATTAAGGACCACGCGGCCATGAACTTTAACTTGGGGGCTTTCCTTGCTCACCTATAGTGGCGGCTAACGTACCACTGTCCCAGTCTCCGTGAGCTGATGGTGGCCAGAAGCCAGAAAGACCGACCCCCCTTTTCAGCTCTGGTCTCATGTTTTCAGATAAAGGCAAGTAGAAAAAGGCAGGAATTCTAAACCCCAACCAGGTTCAGGGCAGCACGGTGGATGGGCAAGGATCATGAAGAGCAGCGTTGCCGAGTGGGAAACTCCAAAGCCCAAAAGACGAGAAGACACTCTCAGCCCCACCGGCAAGCAGAGAGCAGACAGAGAGATGGGCAGGAGACACATGAATACGGTTGTTTGTCAGGGAGCAGGAGGAAATGAGATCAAAGGGATAAACAGAAAAACCAAACCAGAGAGGGGCCTTGCAGCGACTGGTGGCAGCAATGTCCCATGAAGAGCGTGACAAACACAGCCCCTCACCAGACACAGACAGAAACCAGGAACTGAAAAAGTTGAAGTCGGGGGGGGGGGGGCGCAGATTTTTGTCTACCAGGTGAATATCCAAACACAATTCTATTTCTGCATACCAGCAACAAACACAGGATGGAACTGCAAGGTGGTAGCATTTACAATACTGCCACGGTCATCAGTTTACTAGATCATCTAGAAATAATCTAATAAATATCTAAAGCAAATCCAATAAATATCAAGAAATAATCTAATAAAACACATGTAAGCCCTTTGGGCCTAACAGTTTAAAACACTTTAAAAAGAAAAAAAAATTGAGAGATAAAAATACAGGGACATGGATTGGAGGACTAAATATTTAAATGATGTTAATTTTCCTCCTTGGACTTCAAGATCAAACCAATCCATCCTAAAGGAAATCAGTCCTGAATAGTCACTGGAAGGACTGATGCTGAAGCTGAAACTCCAATACTCTGGCCACCTGATGCGAAGAACTGACTCATTGGAAAAGACCCTGATGCTGGGAAAGATTGAAGGCAGGAAGAGAAGGGGACGACAGAGGATGAGATGGTTGGATGGCATCACCGACTCAATGGACATGAGTTTCAGTAAACTCCAGGAGTTGGTGATGGACAGGGAAGCCTGGTGTGCTGCAGTCCATGGGGTTGCAAAGAGACAGACATGACTGAGAGACTGAACTGAATTTTCCTAAAATCGACATTTAGGTTAAATATAATCCCAATCAAACTTGCAGGTGTTTTTCTTTCCCTGTGGAAAATGACAAATGTAATTCCAAAATTCATATGTATATGCAAAAGGCAAGAAGAACAAAGCAATCTTGAGGAAAGGATGGATTCGGGACCATAGCCGGCTTTCTCTGGGTGTTCCAGTTGGAAGAGAAGACCAAACTTAGGGATGCTGCCAGCTGTCAACCAATCTTAGGCCTTTGGTGCCAGTTGTTACAGAAGTTAATGAGTAGCTTCTGGGGTTGTTGTTGCTGAGAGCCATCCGGCTGTTTATTTCTGTCAAGGGGACAGGCTTCCTGGGCTGCAGGTGTGGGTCAGAGCCCCACCTTATATATGGCCTGGCCACTGTCCACCTGCATGTTCCCTCTCTCAGATGCACCAGTCTAAGGGTGTGAGCCCCGCTGCACACGTGCCGTGGGTGACCTCACAGATGTAACACGCATGCCCTGCCCTCCACAGTACCGAGTACCGAGCAGGCAGGATGAACCATGGCCTTGGGCCCTGCGTGCTGTGACTCATGGGGACAGGAGAGGCCACGTCCTGTTTCCGGTCATGCAGCTGGGTTGAGTCTCTGGAAATGCACAGAGCTACCCATGAGCAGTGTGTACACCCTGCTGTGCACAACTGTGCTTCAACAGAACATCTGAAAAGTTAGTGGGGAGAGACACCCATTGAGCTCCACTGATGAGAGAGTCCCAAAACGTTACAAAGGAATTCCACGGGTTGCTTCTTTCGTGAACTATTTTGCCAGAGATGGATGGTGCTTCAAGTGTCCTCACGACCTAGGAGAGTTGTCTTCCCTCGGTTTTTCAGAACTAGTAAGAGTAGGGACTATAATTCCAATAGTTTTGGTAATGGCAGAATTTTCATTCCAGGGCCTGTGTGCAGAATGAGCGAGGGCCTGGGCGGGGGTGTGAGCGGCAGAGGCTGTGACAGGAGCCCCCCGGGGGGCCCGGGATGGCCGTGCATTCAGATGGGAGTCTCCCTCCCACGGATGCTTGCGGGGGTGCGGACGTTGTCCGAGCCTGCGTCCGAGCCTGCGTCCCCGGGCGCCTGGGGCTGGAGAAGCGCTGCTGCACTCGGCCCTACCTCTGGTCCTTGGGTTCCCCACCTGGACAGGCTCCTCTTCCACCCGCGGAATCCTAACCATCCTCGGATCCACCGAAGCCTCGTTCCTGAGCCCATGGCCCACGCTGTGACACCCGTACCTCCCCGCGGCGTCCCCCACCTCTGCGGCGTTCCCACGTGGGCTGAGGACGGAGCCTGGGGCCCCCGCTGACGGCGCACCCCGGGTTGGGCCTGACTCATCTGGGCGCCTCCGCGATCCTCTTCCCGGCGCGGGGGTCCTTCGACTCCACCACACCCTTGGGAGACCAGGGGCCAGGCACGCTCACATCCAGCAGGGAGGCCCCTCGGCACGTTCCCGGCTGACCCAGTGTCCACAGCTGTCATTACTGTTGTTTCCAGCTCGCTAACAGCATCCCATGGTGATGGGATAACAAAATATGAGTTTCAGACTTTGCAGAACATTTTCCCCTGAAGGAACTCAGCATACTCCTGTTTGTCCTCAGAGCCACCCGATTACATTCACGGAGAAGCAGGGGTGGAGGGGTACGGAAGTGCAGAGAACCTTCCAGAAGGGCCAGGGCACAGGCGGGAGGCCAGGCCCAGAGCCCCTCCCTGAGGCCCACATCTTCCTGCCTGAGGCTGCCCTAACTCAGACCCGCCACGTTTACCTCTCTGGGTTGGGGGTGGGGGTCTTGGTGGTCCTTGGTGGTCTTGGTGGGGGTCCTCAGCTGCCTCCTCAAAGACTGCCTGCTGCTCAGAAGACCCAGAATACACCGTCCCTCCCTGGAGACTGACCAAGGACCTGGTTTCTCAGGCCTGGGACATTGCTCACCCTGCTGCACGGTAGAACCTTCTGGAAAGAGCCAGTTGGATGGGTGATGTCTCAGGAGGTCAGAGGCAGACATCCTCAAAGCCCCCGGGTCACTGCTTCTCCCAACACACTTGCACTGACACACACACTCAAGCATACACGCTCCCCCTCTCGCACACACAGGCACGCACATCCCAGGCCCCATGGGGTTGAGGTCATCTTGACGAGCCTCCTCCACTCTTCACGCCCTTTGGTTCTGAAAGCCGTCGTCACTGCCTCTACGGAGAAGATGCTGGTAGACTCTATGTTTGGCTTCAGTTGTCTTCACTTTGTCCTAGAAATATGCTTTCCACCTCCCCCCACCTCACCTCCTCAGCCAAGCAGTGAACATATAAATCTCATCCTTGAGAGCAGCGGGTCTGAGGACTCCCTTTCGCCCAGGTCCCAGGGGAGCTGTTAAAAATCAACAGGCCCAGAGCAGAGAGGTCTAGGTGGTGGTGGTGGGGCCCAGAGGAGGGGGGCACCTGGAAACCAGGGAGAGAGAGGGAAAATCGTGTCCTCAGAGATGAGGTGATTTACACTGAACCACACTCAAAATGACCTTTGCAATTGGTAATAGGCAAGTCAAGGGGCTGAAATGCAGCAGACGTGAGTCCGCTTTGTGGCTTGAAAAGTGGGAAGTCCGAGAGAGAGAGACAGGGGTCAGGGTGAGGCGATCTCGATGGGAGAGGAAAGCTGAGCCGGGAAAAGGCTTGTGTGGAAGGTGAGGACCAGCGGCTGAAGATGGCCATCAGGGGCGGTCTCCGGTGACACACTTCTCCCAGGAGAGGGGAGAGGCTGTGTTGAACCTGAGGGTAATACATAGAGTGATTGAGGTGCCTGCTGGTGGAAACATCCAGGATGAACCCGTGTAAATACCCGTGCAGATATGGCGCAGTCATGTCTCCTGGGAGGCGTGCTCAGGCCTCTGCAGACTAGATGTTGCTCTGGCCTGGCCACCCTGATCTGCCCTGGATAAAACCCTCAAGGAAGAGCCAATCTTTTCAGCCAAAGTGGCTCCTCTGGAGAAGAGTGCATTTCCACCTTTCTCAGCTCATTTTAAAAACAGCCATCGTGATTGCCTCCCCTCATGTCACTCTGGCAAAGCCCAGGCTTTTCACCAGGGTTTCATTCCTAGCTTTGAAGGACATGAGACAGTTGCTAAAAAATATTTTTGGTAAATTTAAAGAAAAGCTTAAAAAAATGACTTCGGACTCGGATTAAGGAATGAAAATGTGCACAGGCCTGTTCTGTGGGGATCGTGTAAGCGAATTCGTTTATTGTAAAAACCACGAGGTGTCCGAGTGGTCTGACTTGAAGCCAGGAGGAAGGGAGAGCTTCTTGCCCGGCTTCTTTGTTTGAAAGACAACATCTTCCTCATTCATCTCCCCCAGATTTCCAGAGAAACGAGACTGGCCAAAGACTCCAGATGTTAATTTTCAGGTTGCCACGGTAACTCGTGACAATCCTGGAGACCCTCCAATCCACTCTGAGAAGGCAGTGCTCACGCACAGCCTGCGGGCCTGGTGGGGATGGTTATGGGCGACCTGCTCTCAAGGAGATCAGTCCCGGGTGGATACACAGCTGACCGGCAACAAGAGGCAAGTTACTTCCTGACACTCAGGGACGTGGGGGCCACTTTCTAGTCGGTGGTTAGGAAGGGCTCATGAACACAGCAAGAAGAATTGGGGCTGAGAGTGAATGGGAAGAGAGACTGGCCCTGCTGAGGGGTACCATCTGAACCTTCCAGTACATAGGCCTTGACCCAAAAGATGGCATGCCTGACAGAACACGTTTCTGTGAATCCAGAATCCAGATCAGAGTCCTGGGGAGTCCTTCAGAGGTCAACAGGGCAGCCACCTGCTACTGTACAAAATTGAGAGGTGGGTGTTGCAGGGAGTCAGTTCACATTCAGCCCAGTTTTCCTTGGGTTGGAAGAGCTATTCACCTTCAACTGCCCTAAACAAGCAACAACAACAACGCTTTAAGAAGATAAAACATTCAGAAGACTTGAGACAGAAGCCTGCCACCATTCTGGCCCCTGAGTGCTGCTGGCCACCGTTAGGACACTGCGGAAAATTTCCATTCCATGTAAAACGCAGGACCATGTGAACTAGTGGGCTCGTCCTCCAAGCAGGAGTCCAGCACTGGACAGGGTCCTCAGGGCAGGAGGCTTCGGAGAGGATGGCAGGAGGCTGTTTTAGGAGAGATGTGGGGTGGGCCTCTCCCCCAGCTGCCCTCCCCGGTCTCGAGCCTAGGAAGCCTCCCCCCACCCAGGGCCCTTGCCACTGACCCAACCCGGCTCTGCCATCACAGCAGTACCCACCAGTGAGCAGATTCCAAGTGTCACAGGTGGAGGAGTACGTGAGGGAGAGAGGCACCCGGAGAAAGTGGAGGCTGGCAGTCATCTGTCCCCGCTGAGGAAACCAGCCTGGCTCAGTGTCCGGATCGCACGGCACCTAAACGCGGCCAGCCACCACCGCATGCTGAGAAGGTTGCTAGCCCCCAACCTCAGGGGCGGGGATGCAGGGCAGTGCCCCTGGGCACCCTCCCCCTGGCTGCAGGGCAGGGAACCTGTGAGGACCTGCTGCCCAGGAGCAGCTCAGGGCAGAAGCACAAGTCACCATCTGCCTTCAGATGGCAGGACGGGAACCCGGGCTTCTGCCGCCTGCTCCCCATCCATCAGGCTGCGGGCAGGAATCCCCTCTGCGGGGGACCTAACGCTGGGGGCCTGGACAAGGTGTGCCGATGCAGGAGGTGGGGAAGGCCAGGGACCATTCCAGATGAACGGAAAGAGCAGCAGGGAGAGAGAGGCCAGCCCAAGAGTGGCGGGGCCGGGGGGAGGGGGCAATGAGTGCAGCCCGGCCTCCCATGCCCTGGGAGGACTCGGGCCACTCAGGGAATGCCCTTGCCCAGCAGGCGGGTGGACTGGGTGGAGACTTGCTGGCTGGATTGAGCTGTCCCAGCACCGCAGGGGCTCCATGGCACTCCTGTGTCCAATCGCTAGATGTCAGAGCACCCCAGACCCCGAGCTGGGACCACAGCCTCCCTGGAGCTGTCCCATGCAGGACCGCACCCTTCTGGCCAAGAGGAGGCCTGTGTCCTGTCCCACCCAGATGTGTTTGCACTGGTGAGCGCGAGCCTCCTTCCTGAGAGCATGGAAGTGACTGGAAATTCAGCCTCGGGGTGGCCAGATACCTGCCGCTCTTTCCAAGGCCCCCCTCCCCAGATGTCCCCCACCAAGACCTGCTCCATAACGATGCACACAGCGTTGGCTGGATCTAAGCTAACACAGATGCTTCCCGACTCCTGAGGTGCGGAGGTGTGAAAGCGTGCCTTCTCCACCAGCTACGCTTGGAATTATTTCCCTCCTTGCGGCGTGGCTCCAACGGACTGGCTTTACCCCGCCCGCACCAGGGACGCAGCTGTGTGTGCGAGTGGGCTCGTGGTCTGGACTGGACGGATGTCTGCTGCTTCACACGCCGGTAGAGTCAAAGATCTCGCTCCAGAAAAGTCGTGATTGTTCAAGACCACCGTGGGCACCGAGATTTCTTGTCACGCGCGTCAAGGAAGGAAGAATGGGTGGAATAAGTAGCACTGGCCCTGGACCTCAGGGTGAGAGAGAAGTGGGGATGAGCGCACAGAATTCCGATCTTAACAGAACATATTTAGCCTGCTGCCACGGGCACTACTACGCTTCCCTTAAAACTGTGATGGTCACGAGTGAAGAGGAAACCTGCCATCCACTCCTGTTGACCAAAAGCTCAGAAAGTCACCTTGATATGTATGACAAGACCACGTGTGAACCCGGCTCAGTGTTGACGTTCGGTCTCAGGACCCTCCTCATCAAGAAATCCCACCCAAAGGGGGAAATAAGGTGCGAAATGTGCATTGGCCACTCGACACACAGCAAGAACCGTGTGCAAGCCGCATCTACTGCTCAACTTGTGTCAGAGGTTTTTGTTACTTGAGAAAATGATGACTAAAAACATGGAAAGGAATGGAAATAGTAAGGAAAACTGATGCAGAATAAAAGACTCGTGTTTGCCCGTTCACTCACTCACAATGGCCAGCTGAGGGCCCAGGGCATCCCAAGCCGCGCTCACCACCAAGACCAAAGGTGTCTGTGCCCTTGAACTGATGCTCTGCTGGGGAAACAGAGATGGAGGATGAGCCCCTGGGCTCTGGGAAGGGCAGGGACTGGGTGGGCCTGCACAGCTCACACTGGGCCCTCCCTTCCCACGTGCCCAGAGACCACATCCTGGCGCAGGGTGGGGGCGCCCTGCACCCCAGTTAAATCACTAGTGTCACGGCCAGAGCCCAGCGCCGTCTCGCAGCGCCTCCCTCTCGGTGAGGCTGTGACTTGTGGGCTGGCTGTGACTCCTCCGGGTTAGCAGCGAGGTGATAAGCTTCGATGCCAGGCTCTGTAAGTGGCCCCTCTGGTAGCTCTGACGGTAGAACGCCCTCACCTGTGCGCATCAGCGCAGGGCAGAGGCCGACCATGCACCCAGCTAGGCGGCCGCGCTTCCTTTCTGGCTCAGGCCTCATTTTCAGACGGGTCAGGATGGCTCCAAGGACCTGCGAGGCTCTGGGGGGTGGTGGAGCTCCCCAAAGGCTGTCCCGCTAAAGACACCTCGCTCCAGCCACCTCCCGGCCACCCCACCCTCCCCGCATCCTGCGCCGGAGCCGCCGGCTGTCCCAGACAAGTCTGAATGAAGTTCCAGGTCTCTGCACATGAACCCAGTGTGGAAATGAAAACCCAAACCTTGACTCTGTGCTGCTCTTCTCCTTCCTCTTAGAAAATCATCTGACGAGTAGCACAAGCCATCCTGCAATGACTGGAAACGCTGCCAGTGTGGACCGGTCCACGCGCTCCTGTTTATCCCGCTGATAAATGGTCTGCTCCTGATGCTCAAAGTCATGCTGAAATTAGTTCATTTTAAAAGAATTTATTAAAAGGTATTGAAAATGCAGAGCCATGGAGTAAGTGAATGATTCTGACTGAGAGGCTTATCATGGATTTATTTCCTTCTCCCAGCAGGCCTCTGTGGCCACGTGAGGGCCGGGTCGTTCTGTCCAGCTCCCGGCTGGGTTCAAGGTATCCTACACGCCCTGCATCCAACCGAGAGATGAGACCAGGAACCCCGGGCTGAGCTGGAGTGACCAGGTTCTCATGCTTGTTTCTCCAGATGAGGATTCCTCCAGGGGCCTCTGCTTCACTGACTTTGCAGACCTGAACCCAGGAAGCAACTGCGATGACTGACTGACCTTATTTTCATAATATGTACAGTCTCCCAACTGTTGCTGCCCAGGAGGGCTCAGGTGTCAACAGCACTGGTGTCCATTCTGGGCACCTCCACACAAAACCTTCAGGCAGTGCCTTCTCCCACCCACACCGTGTACATCCCTCGTGGGGATACAAGTTGTCCCTACACTCTCTGCTCCTAGTTTCCATCTTCTTGGCCTTTTGGCTAAGATCGAGAGGCCTTTGTTTTTCACCTGGGTTGGGAAGATTCTCTGGAGAAGGGAATGGCAACCCACTCTACTATTCTTGCCTGGAGAATCCCATGGGTGGAGGAGCCTGGTGGGCTGCAGTCCACGGGGTCGCAAAGAGTCAGATATAACTGAGCGACTAACACATCAGGTATTAGAAAACGTTCTGGCTTTCTCCCAAGCTGTTGGCTGGCAGTGGGGCCCCTGGGGATGCACCCTTCAGGCACAGGGCTGGAGGGAGGCCTGGCTCTGCCTTCGGGCCTGCGAGCCCCCAGCCACCCACTTCCTCTGCGTTCACTCCCTCCTCCTGAGTCTCCACAATGTTTACTTCACAGGGCAACTTTTCACGGTGACAAACCGTCATCCCACGATTGAACTGAGCTCCGGTTATGGAAATTGCCAAGAGGCCCAGTAGAAGGAGAATGTGATGCGCCTCCTCTCCGAGGTCAGGCCCGCATCCCTGCTGCAGGCTCCTGGACGCACGGGGCTCTGGACCAGGGCGCAGGATACACAGGGAGCGCCTGCGCCAGGCCGAACGCCACCCTGCCCGGCCCTGCTCTGTCTCCAGTTACGAGCGGCGCCAGGTTTCCCGTCAGCCGCTGCCATGTCTCCAAATGGCTTTTCAGTGTCAGGCATATCAGGAAATTAACTCATCAGGCAGTGACAGCTGCTAATTTTTTCCCCTTACATGTCAGATGGATCGCCCGCTGAAGCTAATAATGAATCACCAATCCCTGATTAGAAGGTGCTTCCGAAACGTATAACTGCCATCTGAGCGAACTTTTTCCTTCATGTAAAATGATATCACCCTAGAGGAGCAGAAAAGGGATTGTATCCTTCAGCAAGATGGAGCAGGAGGAGGCTGCTCAAGTGCGAGGGGCGCTCTCTTCCACGGTGGGCTAACATTCAACAGGAAGAGGAGGGATGACTCCCCGCGCTTTCTGTGGTTTACTCCACGAAGGGCCTTTCTCCTTTCCTCATTCTCCTCCCGGAACCTGCTCTGGGTTAGGATTCTAAGCTGGTTCTTCAATTCTTTCCTGACGCCATTGTTTTATGTTCAGGATCACGATAGATGTGCTGTGACTGAGAGATGCAAACGCTCCCTGCTGTTAGGGAACTTCCCACAGGCCCAGCTCTACCAGGCAGCCGGGCCCTGCTGCACAGAGCGGGGCTGGGGCTGAGCTGCCGTCGGGTGTGACCAGGCCTGGACCTCTGTGCGCTCTGCACAGTGGCCTCTCAGGACCAGGTGGCTGAGCAAAGATTCACCGCGGCTCCTCCGGGTGTCTTCTAGCGCTCTGCACTCACATGTCTGGGTTGAATGGAATTTTCAGGGCTCCACTGACACCATCTTACTGATACCATCTTACAGTCACTTGGTTCTCAAAGCCAAGAAGCAAATGAATGCTCTCTGCATCTTTCAGGAGATGTGGGTCTGTCTGCTCCTGGGTTCCCTGCCAGTGGGGGGCTTGTTTTGGAGGACTCTCCCTCCCTCTGCTCCAGGCCGGAGGCGGCCCTGAAGGATGCCTGGCTGAGCCACACACCTCATTTAAATGACCTTACACGGCCAGAACTCCCTTTGTACGGAAAAGCTCTTGCGAGCTCTTCGTGAACACAGAGCCTTGCCCACCCTCCGTCCTGGTAGCCAGAAACCTCAGCCACTTCTGTATGCTGCCTTGGGCAGAGCAGTCCCAGCCTCTCCACCAAAGGTCCTGGCCGGGGTTTGATAAGAAGCTGTTCCTCCTGGGTCACGGTCTCCAAGTAACCATTTCTGTTGCTCTGCTTTTCACTTCTTTGGAGTTGTGTTGACTTCTCCAGCCCAACCTCCAGGAAGGCTCAGGCTCCTCGTGGGCACCTCATGGAAGATGGTGTTTCAGGGAATGCGCCCGCATGACGATGGGCCATGCCTCGTTACTCTGAGGCCCGCCCTTCTGTACGTTTTCTTCAACACCCTCACATTCCACCGGTTGTGTAATGAGAGAGGAGAGAGAGACCACATTAACCCAGCTCTACAGGTAATTACAGGACACAGGAGCCTAGTGAATCCTCTGCAAACCTTCTGAGCCTTGAAACACCTTCTGGGCAGTTTTTTTTTTTTTTAATGCAAAGGCCTGCTCTTTTCATTGCACATACAACACGAGTGGTGGTTTGACACTGCAGGCTACACTGGTTTTATGAAGGATTAAATGCCACCTGAGACATATTTATCCTAAATAAATCACAAACGGTAAACTGCAGCATGTCAGTGTCAACACTCAGGACTGCGGCAGAAAGGTTAGCCATACAGGACTAAGCGCGGTTAGGAATTAGCATCCAAGCCGCAGGCTGCGGGCTGCAGCTAACAGGAAGAATGATCAAGAAGATATTTTCCCACTGAAAATAACCCCCCACCTCCACTTTTTTTTTTTTTTTTTTTTTAACATGTACGAGAAGCTTGGCGAGGGGCATCACTTTGTAAAGGTCATCTTCCTCTCGACAAAACACACGGAAGTTGCTGCTGTCGCTGTTTGCTGAAGACAGTGTTGAAGAGGAGAGGAACTGCCCTGCCATTTTTAAGAATCGGGGGCAAGTCATACCCAGCTAATTATGAATTGCAGTGTCAAGCTTGAGATTTTCCTTTTTAAAAATTTTTTTTGGAGGGAGGAGCCTTCAGATGGGTGGGACCCAGGGCTCTGAGGACCAGGTCAGGGGAGACACAGAGGGTTCAGGCACCCAGCCAAGGCTGGCTTCCAAGCTGACCTCTCAGGGGGCATGGAAACAGGACTGTGATGGAAACCACAACAGTACCATGTTCTCTTCCTTTTCTCCCTTCTGTGCTTCACAATTTTAAGATGCTAACCACAATAGGTGGTGATTGCAGCCATGAAATTAAAAGATGCTTACTCCTTGGAAGGAAAGGTATGACCAACCTAGATAGCATATTAAAAAGCAGAGATATCACTTTGCCAAAAAAGGTCCATCTAGTCAAGGCTATGGGTTTTCCAGTAGTCATGTATGGATGTGGGAGTTGGACTGTGAAGAAGGCTGAGCGCCAAAGAATTGATGCTTTTGAACTGTGGTGTTGGAGAAGACTCTTGAGAGTCCCTTGGACTGCAAGGAGATCCAACCAGTCCACCCTCAAGGAGATCAGTCCTGTGTGTTCACTGGAAGGAATGATGCTAAAGCTGAAACTCCAGTACTTTGGCCACCTCATGTGAAGAGTTGACTCATTGGAAAAGACCCTGCTGCTGGGAGGGATTGGGGGCAGGAGGAGAAGGGGACGACAGAGGATGAGATTGCTGGATGGCATCACTGACTTGATGGACCTGAGTCTGAGTGAACTCCTGGAGTTGGTGATGGACAGGGAGGCCTGGCGTGCTGGGATTCATGGGGTCGCAAAGAGTCGGACACGACTGAGAGACTGAACTGAACTGAACTGAACCATGACAGACTAAGTTACTGTCGCCAGAATCTGCCTGGGTCATGGGCCAAACGTGGAGCACACAGCATCGGGGTGCAGAGATGGCCAGCAGAACCCAGCACAATCAGCATGGGTGGAGAGGGGAGTGGACGCTGGCCGGCGAGGAACAAGTACTCTTGGCGTTTCATGGCTGCCCGTCAGTTGGCTGCTGGAAAGAAAATGTCATCCTTCTCTTTTAGTGCTACCTGTTTATTTCAAAGAAAAAAGAAACAGAAAACAACCTTTCCGTTTGGGGGAGGGGAGGGTTTTACAATTTTGGAAGGGAAGCAATTGAATTAAGAAGCGGGTCACCTGGCTATTAACTCGCACCCCCAGTGGAAGGGACCCCACAGCAAGGCACACACAGTTCTGCGGGGGCCAGGGCATGGCTCTCTATCACTGATGTTTGATGTCAGCTCTTTCACAGGGATATAAATCACTGATAAATCCTGTGAAAATGATGTCAACATTAAGAAACATTTGTTATAAAAGCAAAATATTGATACAAACAGTATTTTTCAGAATGCACATTTCATATAGACTTTATTGTATGAAACTAAGTCAAAATTAGAAGCATTGGGTTTTCTTAACTAAGGTTTAATAAATGTCAAGGCTTTTCTTAACCACAGGCTTAAGGAGGAATCTTTTAAGCTGAAGCAACCCGGGCAAGGACCACACCTACAACGTCTGGAGGAGGAAGGCGGTACACAAAATGAACAGGCTGCCTTTGGTCTGGGGACGCTGTGATCCTAACATTTCCAGGAAAATGAACAGGAGCAGGCTGCTTCGACGTGGTAACACATGTAGCCGCAATTTTTAACCAAACATGTAATAAATTGTTACAATGGGGACATGCTGGACTGCAAGGGCAGCCGTGTCTGAAGCCACTGTTCCATGGCTAGGGCACGGTCCTCTCTCAACTGAAACGGGAAGACACTGTGGGAACAAAACAGAAAACAACTTAACTTCTGGGCACAATAGGTAGAACAGGGAGAAGAGCAACAACAGAAGAACCAACCGGAAACCAGACTCGCCTCGGGCAGCCCCGCCCGCTGCAGGCTGCGCTCCTGCCTGCGCGTCCCCGGCGCCCCGTGCACGCGGCCGACGCAGGGCCATCCGTGGCCCCTCAGACGCGCGCTTCGCTGGCGGGTGCAGGGCACACAGCCTCGCGTGCTGGTCTCTCAGCCCAGCGCTGGGCGGCTGGGCCCCGGCCTCAGGCTTCGTGGACTTCGCTGCTGTCTCTTTGGCTCTGGATGACAGCGGCGGCTGGGGAGCCCTCCTGGGTGTAGATGACCATGCTCGTCAGCTGTTCGGCTCCACTGGGGACCACGGCCCCCGCCTGCAGGAGCTCCTGGGAGCCGGCTGCCTCAATGACGGTGTGCGAGAACACGGCTGGCTCGTCCTGCACGCCAGGCGGCAGCTCGGTCACGATGTAGTGTGTGGCGCCCTCGGGAAAGCCACCGCCGGACTCCTGGACCATGGCCTGCACCAGCTCCTCGGTGACGATGATCTGCGAGATCTCGCCGTCCGCCTCGGCCAGGTCCATGTGCGGCCCGCGCGCCTCGGCCTCCTGCATGATGATCTGGGAGCCCTCGCGGGCCAGCATGTGCACCGTGCCCTCTTCGTTGACGATGACCTGCGTGACGCCGTCCTTCATCAGCTGGCCGGCCGCGGCCGAGTCGCACACGGCGAACTGCAGCATGCCCTGCACCACCTTCTTGAAGGCCACCTGCGTGCGCTCCTGCGATGCGATTACGGCGGCCGGCCGCACCAGCTGGGTCAGCACCTCCACCGGCTCCGCGGCGGCCGCGCCTTCCGGCCCGTCGTGAAACACATGGATCTCCGGGGCAGCGGGAGCGGCTGCCTCCTGCCCGGGCAGCTGCACCAGCACGTCCCTGGCCCCGGCCCTGCCCTTCTCCTCTGCCGCCGCCGGGCCCTCCGCCCCTCCCAGCTCGGTGACCGCGCACAGCAGGGCGTCCAAGGCCGAGGCCGCGTCGGGCGGGGTGACGCCGGCCTCATCCAGGTCTAGAATCTCCTGCTTGGTCACCTGCTGAATGACGGCCCCACTGGGGCTGAGGGGCTCGTCCACGCCATGCCCTTCCATTGAGCCGCCCACGACCACCACCTGCGTGGCTCCGTCGGCCAACGGCTCCGGCAGGCCCAGGCTGGGAGCCCCGCCGCCCCCATGCGCCCCGCTTTGCCCCGCGGCGATGACCTGGCCGTCCTCGGTGATGTGCACCACGCGGGCCACCTGGCCGGCCAGGGCCAGCGTCTGCAGCGTGGCCGCAGCCGTCTCCTCCACGGAGGTGTCCAGGGCGAACTCGCCCTCGTAGCCCTGGATGATGATGACCTGCTGGACTGGCTCCGGCGGAGCCACTGGCCTCCTGCTGCTCCGAAGCGGCCTGTCCTTTACCGGAGACTCCTCTGCCAGCGCCGCCGCTGTGAAGGGGCTGTCTGTCTCCACGAAGGTGGCTCCCTGGCCCTTCAGGCGGCATTCATAGGACTTGGACACAATGCCTAGGGGAGAGAGGGGCCAGTTAGAGCCTAGAAAAGTGACTTTTAGGATTAGAAGTAAGACAGTTCTTATGAAGCTGGAAAACCTCAGCAGAAGCATCCCCATGACCCATGACTCAGATCCCCCAGCTGCCTGCCTCGGGGGTGCTCCCAGCAACACAGAGCAGGGCTGTGCTGTGAGGGGAAGATGCCCGCACCGCTGGCTGACTGTCCAGATACAATCTCAAGAGCCATGCTCCCTTTCCAGTTCCTGCGAAAAGAATACAAGGCATCTCCTTAGTCATGGTCATTTCTAATAAGATGTCCAGTAGCTGGTGTTAAGAGCATTTTCCTTTTAACTCAAAGGAAAATCTTCTTTCCATGTTCCAACATTAGCTTACAGTGTATCTGTTTATTGGACAAGAAGAATGAAAGCTTTGCATATTGAATTTATAAACTTGCCCTTGATAAACACCAGCTGTGAGAGTTTAAGGCCCCGAGCGTGTGAGCCCCTGCGGTGTATCAGGTGCTGAGCCTGGGAGCAGGGCGGCCAGCCTGCCGGGAGCGGTCCATGGCGGCTGGGCACCCAGCACGGACTCAGAATCTCCGCTGTCTGGAGCTCGGGGGCGGCACACAGGCCGGAAACTGCGTGCACAGCCTCCAGGGCAACCGGAGCAGGTCCCACCGTGTTGCTGTGACATCTGGCCAAGCACCTGGGACGCAGCCACCCTTCAAACCATGGAGAGGACCACCACACTCAGGCTCTGGGGAAGGACACTCAGCAAGAGTTGGAGAGAGACAGCCGCACAGCCTGCCCGAAGGGACAGGAACACCCAAGCTCTCCCCCGGGTCTGAGTGGGAAGAGCCTGGAGACAGCACCCAGGGCAGCACAGGTGGGGTCTGGGGGTAGCCGGGCCGGCTCTCGGGGATCACAGGCTCGGCTGGGACCAGGCTGTCGGGGTCCCCTCTGTAGAAGGCACTAAGGCACGTGGGCCACAGTCTGTGCAGAGAAGATACCTGTTGAGTGTTTTTAATCAGGAAAGTTAAGCGAGTGCATCTGTTTGAGAACTGTGATGGGGGCCCAGCATTTATTGCTGTAAATACTGGCCCTGCCTTCCCCGTGGTGAGCACCCTGCGATCGTTTCACGAGGAGATCAGCCCAAGGAACCAGGGCGCGTGCCAGAAGCAGGGGTCTGGACAGCGCAGGGTGGTCGGGGCCGGGGAGAGGGTGCCTGCGGGCGGCGGGGCTTGGTGTACCTGGCGGCCCCCGCGGACGGCGCCTGTCCCTGCAGTGTGGACACCCACCGCCTGCCCAGGGAAGGCAGGGCAGCCCTGAGCTGCCGCTGGGCTGAGAGCGTCAGGCCCACCTTTCAGGCCTCCCTCCCGTTACAGAAAGGGGGCTCTGGCCGCAGAAGCGAGGAAGATATCGGCAGGCGCATGGACACTGGTCCCCCCAGGCCATCTGCGACACAGGCGAGGCTTGTTTAATAACTCGACAGGGAAAGCTGAGCGAAACCTATAGTCATTTTCATAAAAAAGAGACTGTTTAAACAGAGCTCCCATTTTCTCCTTCAAGTCCCTAATTCTGTTAGTTTCTCATTGTCGCCTCCTTCCCTCTTAAGTGAGTGTGTGCTATGTTGCTTCAGTCTTTGCGACTCCATAGGCCCCCAGGCGCCTCTGTCCATGGGCTTCTCTGGGCAAGCAGAGGGAGTGGGTTGGCATTTCCTCCTCCAGGGGATCTTTCCAACCCAGGGATCGAACCCAAGACTCTCCTGTCTCCTGAACTGGCAGGTGGGTTCTTTATCACTAGTGCCTCCTGGGAAGCCCTCTAAGTGAAAGAATGAGCTCTGAACGATCTCAAGTATTTTCTTATCTCAATGGCGAACACATTTAAAACATTTCAAGTCACTCTCCCTAAATGTAGGTCCTTTTTAAAAGAAGCACACTTCATTCTTACCAAAGGAGAAAAAGGGATTAAGAATTGTTGATTATTGTTGCTAACATCCCTTAAAAATAGGACAACTATTTTGCATACCGCATTGGTGCCATTTTGTGAGAAAGCGTTTCTTTCAATACAGAATCCACTTTAAGCAAAGACCCCGGGGCAAGGGCTGCCTTTCAGCAGGAACAGCAAGTCAGGCCAGATCCACAGAAGATGTTTAATTATATTCTCCACGAGGACACCTGGACTCATAGGCAGACTGCAGGCCATGGCCCCAGACTGGGAACCACGTATGAAGTTTTCAAAATGCAACCTCCCGGCATTCAGTGTGCTGCTGGGAAGGGTCACTGGTCAGGATTTTCAGGAAGTCGGCCACTGCATCCCTCTAACTCCTGAAGCCAGAGGGAGCCTCTCCATGGCCGGGGTCAGGATCAGAGGGGGCTCCTGTGCCCTATGCTTTAACCTCATCACATAGGCATTTTCTGAATGTCAATCCTCCTAAACTCACTCCTCAGAGGGCAGGAATGGGCTCAGGGCAGGAGCAGAAGGCCTGCCCGATGGGTGGGTGCTCCACAGGTTCCATGTCCACCCCTCCACGTAGGCCTGAGTCTCAGCTGGTGGGGGTCACCATCTCTACCCAGTTTTCTCCCAGCTAGGACCCTCCCCCCTGCTTATTTAACTCATATGCAGAGTACATCACCTGCAATGCCAGGCTGGATGAAGCACAAGCTGTAATCAAGATTGCTGGGAGAAATTAATAACCTCAGATATGCAGATGATACCACCCTTGTGGCAGAAAGCGAAGAGGAACTAAAGAGTCTCTTGATGGAAGTGAAAGAGGAGAGTGAAAAAGCTGGCTTAAAACGCAACATTCAAAAAACGAAGACCATGGCATCCAGTCCCATCACTTTATGGCAAATAGATGGGGAAACGGAGCAGTGACAGACTTTATTTTCTTGGGCTCCAAAATCACTGCAGATGGTGACTGCAGCCATGAAAATAAAAGACGCTTGCTCCTTGGAAGAAAAGCTATGACCAGCCTAGACAGCATATTAAAAAGCAAAGTCATTACTTTGCCAGAAAAGACCCATCTAGTAAAAGCTATGGTTTTTCCAGTAGTCATGTATGGATTTGAGAGTTGGACCATAAAGAAAGCTGAACACCAGTGAACACCAAAGAATTGATGCTTTTGAACTGTGGTGTTGGAGAAGACTTGAGAGTCCCTTGGACTGCAAGGAGGTCAGGCCAGTCAATCATAAAGGAAATCAGTCCTAACTATTCACTGGAAGGACTGATGCTGAAGCTCCAATATTTTGGCCACCTAATGTGAAGAACTGACTCACTGGAAAAGGCCCTGATGCTGGGAAAGATTGAAGGCAGGAGGAGAAGGAGATGACAGAGGATGAGATGATTGGATGGCATCACCAACTCAATGGACATGGGTTTGAGCAAGCTCTGGGAGTTGGTGATGGACAGGGAGGCCTGGAGTGCTGCAGTCACATGACTGAGTGACTGAACTGAACTGCGGACCCCCTGATCTTTTGTCTCCTGTCCTTGCCAAGCTCTTCCTGTGCTACCCTTGACCCATCTCCTTCCCTGTACTTTTCTACTTCGAATGGAACATTCCACATGTCTTCATCACACTCAGAACCAGATCCAGTTGGCTTCTGCCCATTCTTTAATTCCAAGGTCATTTTGTTTATAATTGGGGGGAGAAAAAAAGAAATATGGATACAAAACATAAAGAAAGCAGCCTTCCAATCACCCTCCCCCATCCCTAACTGATTGAGAAGAGGACCTACTGCCCTGATGGGACTTCCCTGGTGGCTCAGTGGTAAAGAATCTGCCTGCAGTGCAGGAGACCTGGGTTCAATCCTGGGTTGAGAAGATGCCTTGGAGAAGGGAATGGCAACCCACTCCAGTATTCTTGCCTGGGAAATCCCATGGACAGAGGAGCCTGGCGGGCTACAGTCCATGGGGTCACAAAGAGTCGGACACGACTCAATGACTGAATCGTGCCCTGACATTAACAAAGGAGGAGCTGCTGTAGCTGGAAGACACGAGTACCCCATCCTCGATGCTCCCTGAGGGAGATGCTACCTGCTTGCGTCCAGGCAGGTCCTTTAGTCTGCAGCGGGATTGAAGTTACAGAATTATCCTTTGAATCCTGGGGAGCACTTATAATGATGCTACTCAGAACTGCTTACTGAATTTATTTGAATCTGGAGGTGGGTTAAGCCACTTCCAGACCATTAAAGTAAACTACGTGGGTAAATACTGCTGTCACCACGAGTGTGACAGAGCTCGTCAACACCAGCACCTTCACCTCAGCTCCACGCAAGCTGGCGACTCTATCACAGTTCATAAATGCGGCCGCAGGTCCAGCTTTGATTCAGCAATTTAATAACTTCGAGTGCTGTCAGTACTGCTTTGAAAAATAGCACCTATAAAATGTAACAGCCTCAATCAGATTGGAAAAGATTCACCCAAGGAAAATTCTTCCATTTCGTCCATAATGGATTAATGTTGAGCTGTGTAGAAGTTCAAGTGTCATTTAAACTAATGTGAATCTCTACTGTAACTTTACATTCTAACCCGGCTATGAACAAGAATTTACTGGGCACATCAACTTCAATTTTTGAGATCTTTCGAGTAAATACGAACTGTAAAGCTCACCAATGCAAATGGCCCAATGGACACAGTATCTGGAACACAGCAAGTTTGTGCCAATTTTACCCACAACTGCTTAGTCACGTTACTGCTTCAAAACTGCACACATATCTTTAACAAAGCATGGATACTCCACATAATATTTGTATTTCACTTGGCATTTATCAAAGACAGCATCCAGTTTCAGTATGCTGGTTGTAGCTAATCAGTAGGGTCTAAACCAGCTCTTTCTGGATCTGCTTCCAATAGGACAGTAAGAAGATTTACATAGAAGGTGCAGATGCAGGTGAGATGGGCCTGTTTATGAGATTCCCAACTCACTGCCCGTTTCCTTTCATAAGGACCAGAAGGATTTTACTGTCTTCTCATAGCTAAATGCATTGAAAGTTTACAACTCAGTTGAAATAAAAAGAATTTTCTTTGGGGGGTTTGTGTGTGTGTGGGGGGGGGGTGCTGAGGCGTCGTTTTCAGGGAACTGCTCTTTAATGAGCTCCCTTCTGCAGATCACTGTTGAGCGCACTCCCTCCCGCCTTGTCCCCTTGGAAGGGAACGTCTCCAGCGAGGAGACCATGAGCCCTGCCAGGCAGGAGCGGGGTAGGGGGGTCAAGCTGGAGACTCACCCCCGCCCCCGCTACCGTGTGTGTGCGGCTCTGCTCTGCCGTCGGCCTAAGCCACAGCTAGGGTTTAGTACTTGGCTGCTTCCTTTCTGTGTACGTGTTAGTTTTTCGTTACTGTCATCATTTTTTCTCATAGAATAAATACCTTATGCTTTTGTTAAGCTTACATTTAATTAAAATGTACAGAATTTGTGCAGTAAACTCGAATGAAACAAATAAAACAAGGCCCCCTCTCTTGAAGGCATACGTTGTGAATGAAAAATGTCATTACAGACTAAAAAATTTTGCCGTAAACAGGGCCTACAGAGAGAAGTTTCCCCTGTAATGACATCCATAAAATACACAAATGGCACTTTTAGTACCATCCTGAATATGGCATTTTCTGTGCTCTACACACAATCTAAATGGTTTGATCATAGAGCATAATACTCCATTGGGTTTATAGAACAATCAATGTTCCATAAAATGATGTATTTATCCAATAGTAGGCTCAGCAGTTACTGGCGTATGACATCGCAGGACAGAGGCTGGGCTCCTCACGGCTCACGCGCGGGCTGTAAAACTTGTCTCACCCACTCCAACAACTTCATCTCATCTGCGTCAAGTAATTTGTTGAAGACTCAGCTTGGCTTAAAAAAAAAAACTTGTAATAAAAATTCATGGAATTTTCAGGAGAATGAAAGCCGATGACAATAGAAAGGTCACATTGTGTCTCCAATAAAGGGGTCAGAGGTCACCAGCAGTTCTAAAACCGAAAGTAGATTTCATGCATCGTGTAGCAGATAAAGATGGCATTAAAAAGACTTGTGCGGCTGAAGTGTCGGCCGCGTCAGGGAAGCCTGAGCTAATACCCGACGTGAGCTACTGTGCCGCCACCAGCCAGCATCTATTTTAAATTTCCAAGCTGCTCCTGCGATGGTGTTACACAGCGCCAGGCTATGTCTCGGGCAGTGTGCGTGTTACCTGTTATATTTGGGAGGGCACTAAGCTTGAAAGCGCTAGGCTGCCTCACTGTCACAATCAGAGCATCTCAACTATGATGCAATAAAAAAAGTGATGCCTGTCATAGAAAAATCTGAGGCACATATGACACTGTGATTCTTAAGCCACGTATGGTTTTCCTCAACTTCAGTTTTAAGATGTGATTTTAACAAGAATGTTAAGAAATCATACTTAATGTCTATTAAAATGAAACAATATTAACAGATTATGCTAATAAATTAGAGCCATATTTTAATGTCACAAAAGCTTGTAACTTTCTCAAGTGAAAGCTGGAAAAATGACAAATTAAAATTCAATGAAATATAACCTTTTAGAAATTTCAAACCAGGGAATAAATTATTCGTATAATGGCAGTCACCAATAGTATAGCCAATCACATCGGTATCAGTAACTGCTCTGTAATGGAGTCATTTTCTGGACAGTAATAGTGGTATGCTGGTGATCCTGCATGAAGGCCCCAGCAGCGCCCCCTGCAGCCCGGCTTGAAGAAGTCTAAGAGGCACAGTCAGGGAGCGGGGCCCTGTCCCCTCCACACAGAAAGCTCCGCAGCCTCGCCTCCCTGCAGGCAACCCCAACCCGATCCTGCAGGCAGGCGATCACAAAATGGGGTGGCCCATAATTGCAGCAGGCTATGTACCAAAATGACAATATGGCAATTTCACCTCTTTTGGAGAGAGAAGAAAGGACAGTCGGTACCTTACGTCTCATTATTTTCAAGGGTTAAAAATGCATTTTGGTCAACGTTAATAAAATTCACACACAGATTAGGAATACTGAGGTTATTGGAGACACAAAATTGAAATTATCTTCAGATGCTGGCATGCTCGTTAGTGTGACCGCCGTACCGGTGGGATGTATTTCAGAGCTCAGGCTTGTGTTGGTCATTCTGAAACCAGCGTGCCCTGCCCTAAGGATGTGTTAAATACACCGCAACACAATAAATAAGAGGCACCCTGGTAAGTACCTGCTTTATGCCCACAAATAAACACAAAGGTCTGTGTCACAGAGTTACAGTCAAGGTCACTGCTCTGTCCTCAAGTTCACAAAGGCCGTCGTTCGATAAGAAGAGAAGAGAAAAGTTATTATTCTGTAAAAAACTAACTGTAGTCCACATCTTTTCTGAGAGACGCTTTGACCTAAGTTCAAACACAATTTTATAAGCTACCTGTTTAACTGAAGGGAATATGTACAATAAGGCAGGGCCCAGATTTAAGAAACAAAAGCCTGAGTCCTCTTCCCCTCAGTTATCACTAGTACGACACTTAGGCCTAGTAGTGGTCAAAGATAATCATATAAGACCCGTGAAAGAAATTCTAAGATGCTCAGGAAAAACCATGAATAAATTTTATTGCCAGTTGGAAATACAGGAACAGACAGGCTTCTAACTTCGCGTCTCCACGGGCCTCGGTATTTCCATGGGCATTGAAGAGTGACAAAGGATAAAAGACAATACTTTACCTTTAAAGTCACAAACCCTAAGAGATGCTGTATCGTGTCAGACCCTTAGGTACAGACGATCACTGGCTGCTTGGAGATCTAATGGGGGTCATGCAGGCAAACCTCCCTCAGGAAGACGGGTTGCTTCAGAGCTGGACGCGGCAGGCGGGCATGGTAACTGCTTCCCTGCTGCTGAGGCCGCGGGGGTGTGGATCCCTCAGGACAGGACCCCAGAACTTTGGAGGTCTGGCCCATGGGGCAGAAGTGTATCATCATGATTCACAAGGGGGATGAAATGGGACTAAAGTCAGAAGGTGAAGTGCTCTGATCTCGGCCTTTACCTGCCAAGAGCACTCCTAACGCCAATTGGGCTTCCTGGCAGAAAGTGCTCAGACGTCTCGAACAAGCTGGGAGGGAGGGGGCTGCCCAGGGTTGTGCCCTTGGCATCCCACATGCGTTCTGGGGGTCGGGGCAGGCCTGGCTGCTGCGGGGAGCCTGCCTGGGACACACATGTGGTTCCTCGGGAGCCCTGGCATCCAGCCCTCCACCCCGATCCTCTGACCTCACTCACGTGTGCTCGTGGTCCACTGATGAAAGATAAGCCACGTGCCACACCCTTGCACTTGGAGCTCAGGCCTTGAACAAGTGGGGGGATTTTAGGCTGGCGGCACTTCTGAAGGCCTTCGAAGACTCCAGAGGAACAGCAGCCCTATCTGCTTACTGCAAGGCCGTCTCTGTTTGACTTAAAGACATCAACTCAGACTAGCACTGCCATTCTTTCTGGAGTCACGGCCTCAGAAAATTAGGAAGCCCAGCGCCCTTTTCCTGAGCGTTCTGTAAAACTCCCCGTAGAGATAACACACTATTAGGAGACAAGGCCTCCTTTTCAGAAGCTGTAACCATTACACGCGCTTAGAAGGTAAAATCACGCAAAGAAGAAGTCCAGTCAATGGCGTTGGTGGACCTCCTTTAACATGGCTGAGCTCACAGGCCAACGGCAGATAAAACTGGCCTCCTGTGTGTTTCTGGCAAACCAACCCAATGAAAAGATCACGTTCATTTTTGTAGGCATGCTCCAACTGCCTGTTTCAAAGTACCTTCCTGTCTCTCCCGAGGAGATGAGAGGAAGTGGACGACTGTCTCCACTGCAGACACTTGTGTATGAAGGTGAAAGGCAAGCTACTCCTCAGCCACAGCACAGAGGCGCCATTAAAGCCGAATTTACAGCAGGCAGAACCTGCAGCTGGGCAAGGCTCACTGTTGGTATTTTAATTATCAGCCAGGCTTTTGGAGGCCTAACATCTGCTCACAGGCGAGCAGTGGCAGCTGCTGGTGTAGACTTTAAACAAGTGAGTTTCTTCTCCATGTGGTCAATCAATCATCCGTTCTGGGTACATGGCTGCTACTTTTCGTGTGTGTGAGGGCCCTGAGCAACCACTGAGTGGGTACTGGGTGGAGCCCACCTGCTCCCGAGGGTGGGTCTGAGGACCGCAGACACCCTGAGTCTGGGGACCAAGAAACGGGGACACAGTGCCCGGCTGTGGGCGGCCGGCACCGGGGCAAGTTCACAATGAGGACCCAGCCACCCAGCTCAGGCACAGGCAAAGCAGGCTCCGACTCGAGGCTGCGAACATACGAGTGAGCAGGGGCCATAGATCTGCCCTTTCTGGGGTCCACCAGACTGATTTCGGGGGGTGACGGATGCTGTCCTGCTCTGAGGCCGGCCCAGCATGCAGCCTTCTCTGCAGTGAGCACAGGACAGAGGTGGGGTCAGGGTGGGGAGACTGCTGGTCAGTGCGGAAGATGACAATGTATTTTCTTCTGGACCAGTGAATTCTACCATCTTTATTTTGAATGTCTTCCTAAATACCCAAGTTAAACTCCTCTGTTAAAACTGCAGGGTATCCACATGCCTGGGATAATCAAGGCTAAATACTCATTTGAAAGTATCAAAGTCCAAACTTGGAGGCCTGAACCCTTGCTTTCAAATGAATGGAATGAATGAAAATAAACTTACAAACTGCAACACTGGAACACCAGCAGCTGAACGCTCAGTAGCTCTGGGTGCCAGCATTGTATGAGACTCGATCACTGAAACGCAAGCCAAGAGGAAGCGCTGTGTTGGGGACTCTGCAAATCCACCTCAAGCAGACCTTCACAATGATCTGGAATCTGGATCCAGATTCTTATGTAGCACATAAACATGTCTCTAGATACTTTAAAAGCCAATTAAAAAGGGAACCTATTACACCCATATACATGCAATATCATATCCCAAAGGGAAAGAAAACATATCAATTTAATTCTTCAAGAATAATGACTGTGCACAAGCAAGATATGTTATTTGCAAATAAGTGCTTGCAAATAGCAGGCTCTCTTATCTTGTCATTTCAAAACAAAGCAAACATTTTAAATGTAATTATAAAAATGTATGAAAATACCCCCGTTGACTTTTTTAGAGGCAGAAAATGTCAAGGATTCCCGCATCAGCTCATGAGTGCAGCTCTCAATTTAGAAGTCAAGCTGAGAACTGGAGTCCCATGGGAGAACCAGGAAGTAGCTAGTTGATTCTTTCCGGCATTATGCTTTGGGCCAGCAGAAGGGCTGGGCTTGGTTGGAAGCTGCATGCTTGGTGGCTACCAGCATGGAGGTGGGGTCCATGATAACGAGGGGAGACCTCCCCCAGGCAGTGTGTGATAGGCTGAAAGGAGATCACAGTTAGGGAGAGAGACCAAGGGGACCCTGATAAGCGCAGAAAAGCTAGAGTCAGAGGCGATGACTAGGTGGTCAAGACTGCGGGTCTCAGAAAGCAAGTAAGAAGAAGGTGATCAACCACGTGAAATATCAGAAACACCGTTGAGACTAGAAGCAGCTCTTCAATAGGTAACGTATCACCAGGAACACCATGAAATTTAGCCCCCACACTGAGAGTCACAGGGGTGGTAACTGGACTGAGCACAGGACAGGGGCGCAGACCTCACCCCACTGCAGATAAACCCGGACACGTGTCGTTCTAGTTCCACGACTGCCACGAGGACACGACCTCGGAGCACACGAGCACTGAGTCATGAACCCTCACACATGGCATTAATCGGAACACAACACGATTAGCGGCTTCACGAACAGGAAGGAGGAAAATGAGGTATTCAAAACTTGGAATGACGCTCACAGGAATAGGGACATTCGTATGTTTTCCTTCACTCCTATTTATTATTAAATGCCGTCAAGTGTTTTCCTGAACAGAAATGTCCCACTCTTTCTCGGAGTCGCAAGACAATCAGAATGACAGTACTGAATTAATTCCTCATTTGCTGGCTGAAAGAAACTCGGAGCTGAATTGCCAAAGGGCAGAACCGGGAGAACAACACCATGCATCTCGGGGTTTGTGTACGTCCCTTTGATTACTGCGCTTGTGTGTTACCCTACTGGCCTAGCAGCTGCTGTCTTCCTTCATCTGCAGAGCGCCACGGCACCCGTTAGTAGTCACTAAGCTCTGAAAAGTATTACTGAGTATCTGGAATTCTTAACAGAAATTCCAGGAAGTTAGGTGGATAAATCACAGACATAAAATGAAGGAAAAAGAAAACACCTCCTAGGAAAGGTTCCATTAAAGGCACCTTAAGAAGCTGTGCTAACTGGTGCCAGCCCAGGGGCCAAGGCACCCCCACCCCCTCAGGAGCCACCCTGCGACCTCCTGCGCTGGGCCCCGGTGCTGGACAGTCCAGCCTCACCTTCCTTTCCTTCAGGTGCTTTGAGTAACTTCTGTCGTCTGGGCCTCCCTCTTACTAGTGACTCCCATTGTCTGGAACAAACACTGCTGGCTTCCTCTGCTCTTATATCTGACCCTGTCCTGCTCGTGAATTAATGACCACGCGTCAACCATGCACACCAGCTTTCCCTAAACGACACAAGCAACCCCCTAAATTGTGACTTAGCCAGCTCACCTCACTGAGCTTGGCTTCTTTCTTAGAAACACTCTTGTATCATTCAATTCTTGGTTTTATCGTCCCACTTTTTGAATTTATTTATATATGTAGATAAATAAATAAATAAATTCAAAACACAGGGTAATAAAAAGGGGCTTCCCTGATAGTTCACTTGGTAAAGAATCCACCTGCAATGAAGGAGACCCTGGTTAAATTCCTAGGTTGGGAAGATCCGCTGTAATGGAAGATTCCATTCCAGTATTCTTGGGCTTCCCTTGTGGCTCAACTGGAAAAGAATCCACCTGCAATGCGGGAGACCTGGGCTCAATCCCTGGGTTAGGAAGATACCCCGGAGAAGGGAATGGCTACCCACTCCAGTATTCTGGCCTGGAGAATTCCATGGACTTACAGTCCATGGGGTTGCAAAGGGTCGGACACGACTGAGCAACTTTCACTTTCACACATCCTAAATATTCTGATATGCTCAAAATTTGCTTGAATTTTGGATATAGCCTTATTAGTAAAGAAGGCTTCACTCCTTTTCAATCTACAAAGAAATGGTCATGAATACAACTTATCTGGCCCAAACTTAGCTTGGACATACTGAAGGTCAGAGGGCAAGGGACATTTGGAAGGAAAAACAGTAAACCCTGGTAAGACTTTTTGGCTTAAACCTTCACATGTGGAAGAATATGTGGACCTAAAGAGAGAGAACCTGTCTAATTAGGTTTAACTTAACCACCATGAAAACACCAAAGAAGAGAGGCCAACAGTGCCCAGGTTCTCTGCAGGGCCGCGCAGGGGCTGGGCCAAGGTGGATCGAGTCCTGGCTGGTGGTGGGGGGGTGGGGAGGCCTCCTCTGTGCTGACATCAGGGTGCTGTGGACTGGCTCGACTTTCTAACCACTGGATGATGAGTGGATGCAACAGATGTATCAGAAGGATGAAACGCTCCCTGGGAACACCCAGATATGAGGCAGAGGGGAGTGAGGCAGCGTGAGCTGAGTGGGCAGAGATCTCTGCAGGGGCTCTGCTCCCATCCGCCTTTCTGAGGCGGATGCTCTTGGCTTCCCCTTGCCAGAGAACCCTGTGATTCCAGGACAAGCCAGTGTTCCTGGGGTCATCTGAGTAGCCTGGCCTCCACCACTGTCCAGTCTACAGAAAATGGCATCACATCACTGGTCTTGCATTGCTGCCTTTAAAAAAATGATGTAGCACAGTCAGTCCTTTCCTGTTAAGCTATGAATCATAAACATTCTCTTAAATATCTGATGCACCTCCACCTCCACAAGAGTTGATTGAGTTATTTAGATTTGGAAATTAATGGGCTGATGGTAGCGTTACAACTCAGATGGATTCACAGTTATCATATTTGGCCTAGTGTGATTTCAAATCAGAATTCTGTTTGTTTGAATGGAAATTCAGAAATATTAAAAAGAAGCCATATTAAAACTGGCTGGTTTATCACATGCAAATACTGTGCATTAAGATGGGAAACACCCATTCATGAAGATAATGAAAAATGGACATCAAGGTAATAAAATAACACACTGACGGATTCTGAGACTTAGAAAGCAGTGGGTTTCTTCCTTCTGCTTGAAAGGAAAAAATGTTCATCCAACCCCACCCCAAGTCATATTTGATCTGCAATCCAGCAACAAAGCCCTGTGGTCTGTCAGCACAAAGCCTTTTAAAATGGCTCAAGATTTTCAACATTCAAGTTTCCGTGTTTTAAAAAGAAGAGGTTGCAGGGGTGGCAAGGGTTGCAGCTGAGGACAGAGAGTGTGCAGCAGAGAGAGCAGGGTCTCGGAGGCCCCTGGCTCTGGTGGGCGTGCAGCAGCCACCTGAGCAGCACTGCACAGAGCACAGGGCGGTGATGGTAAAATCGGTGCTCTCGGTTTATAAGGCTGGCACAGGTGGGCCTGGCAGGCTTCATGTTTCATTTTCATGAAACTTCAGCCACATTTCCAGGGCAACATTTCCACTATTTGCAGGCAAAGGGTCTCTGTGTAGGAGGCCAATGGCTTGCCAGTGATTCTGCTCAATGCCCCAACCTAAGCCAGAAAAAGGAATTTAAATGCTCAGTTAGGTTGAGTGTTAATAATCCTATATAACAATGTAAACTCAATGATTCAGTTATTAACATGCATTTTAATTAAAATGAGTCATGTTTAATTCCCAGTTAGACATGAAGTCTTAATATAAAACTTTCTGCTGAGATGATCATAGCTATGGGTTCTACATACACACAGGCTATTTTCCCAGTGTAGCTGAAAAACACTGTCACCCCTCGCTCAGACACACATTGCTGATGCTGCATTCTTTTACTCTAAAATAATATCCTAGGAGAAAGTCTTTGCTCTAATGGGATTTAGACCAGTATATTCAGCCTGAGTGTTGAGTATAGCAGTAACTAGGTTAAGAACCCAGAAGACTCTGATACACAAATACAATCTTTAGTCTTGGCCCAAAACATTAGATACATGGTGATCTTCAGAAGAAAGTAAGAAATTTTAACCACCACCACCACATGAAACAATAAACGATAGCCCCCCTCCCCACCAAATAGTCAAATATCATATGGTTTTAGTTGTATCTGGCATATTTATATAATTTATTCACAATAAAATTAATACACAACTAATAAATTTATTTGGAGAAGGAAATGACAATCAATTCCAGTATTTTTGCCTGGAGAATTCCATTGGCAAAGGAGCCTGGCCGGCTATAGTCTATGGGGCCGCAGGAGTCAGACATGACTGAGCAACTAAGCACACAATATGTTTATTTCACGGCACCTATCTTAAACTTACCAATGAAACTCTCATTGTCACTAACAATTGTCAAAGTTTAGAAAAGCGCCATATGTATGAGATAGGAACAAGGCTATTTTAAATTCAGATCCACTTCCTCATCAAGATTACTGAGGGTTGCTCCTAACAGTGGAGGAACACAAAAGGAGAAATAACACCAGCAAACGCCAAGCCAAGCAAACCAAACCAGTGTGAACAAAGCCCAAAGTAACAGGAACTGTGAGCAATATGGAATATTCCAGTGGCTTCTTGAAGTCAAGGCCAGAACTATCAAGGAATCTAGTTCTGAAGGTCTTATCCCCTTCTATTAATAAAACAAGGCAAAACAAAACAGAGCAGAACAAAACACCATCCCATGAAGCTGTATGTAAACAATTTTGTGTACCTGTTCAAATGGCAAGACTTAATTTTCCCCAAGACGCCACTATATATTCCTAAAGACGGATCTAATACCAGTTCCATAAATTATGGAAACTTTCTGCAAAGGCTCTAGGGACGTTAGGAAAGGTGAACTGCTCTCAACAGCTAGGACATTTTCAATAGTATTTTGTATTTTTGGCCACAGGGATCAAAATCTTATGCTATATTTGCATATTTCTCAGTAACTTTTTACAGACACATATAGAAGATACCGAAGATTGAAAGCAACCAAAATAATTCACAACTGCTCAGCACCTCTTTAATGTCCAAAATAAACCTAGCAGTTTAGCAAATTTAAAAACCGTCATCGATTATTAAATCAGCTGGCTCCCCTGCAAATATTTCTCTGTACTGATCTCTGTCAAGTATATGTACTTAGGCAGAGGTTGGACTTGCTTCAAGATGCAGGGCATTTGCCTTGGCAAGTTAATAATTTTAATCAACAGCTCAGGTAAAGCCAGAGGGGCAGCTTACCCAGTCTGATCATAACAGGATGTTACGGTTCCCAGAAGGAATCCCACTCTGGTCACTTTAAGAAGACCCAGTGTTTGCAAAGGAGAGCACTACACTCAGTGCCACGAACTGAGTTTGAATGGAGGGCCACAGACTGGAACTTGTCTGCACGGAGGTGATGTAGGAGGCAGAGGTTCTCTGTCCAGAAACCACAGCACGAGAATGGGGGAAAGGGGGAGGGAGGAACTGGGCAGGCTGGCTTGACAAATCTAGATTCAGGGGGCTGGAAAATAGGACATAAGAAGAGTCTCCAAGTATCTGGCCGGTCGCCAGGTAGAAGAGGGATAATCACACATCCCTGTGTGGCTTCAGTGCCTGTGTGTGTGCTAAGTCACTCGGTCGTGGACAACTCTGTGTCCCTGTGGACTGCAGCCTGCAGACTCCTCTGTCCATGTGGGTCTCCAGGCAAGAATGCTGGAGTGGGTTGCCATGCCCTCCTCCAGGGGCTCTTCCCGACTCAGGGATCAAACCTGCATCTCCTGTGGCTCTGGCACTGCAGGTGGATTCTTTACTGCTGAGCCACCAAGGAAGCCCTTCAGTGCACTGGTGGTATGTTTTAACCCATCTTGAAAATTTTCTAAAAATTAGAGCAACTCACAGGTGGATACACACTTAAAAAGATGCTCAGCATCATTAATCGCTAGGAAAATGCTAATTAAAACCACAGGAGATACCACGACACACTCACCAGAATGGCTGACATTAAAAAGACTGATAACACCAAGTGCTGGTGAGGACCTGGAGCACCCTGAACTGTCACACATTGCTGGTGGGAACGCAAAACGGCATAGCCATGAGCGGCAACAGTTTAGCAGTTTCTCACTGTGTGACCTCGAAACCCCATTCCTAAGGAAATGAAAACACATGTTCACACAAAGATCTGTGCCCAAATGTTTAGAGTAGCTGTGTTCATGATCGCCCACAACTTGGGTTGTTTGGAAACAACCCAAACGCCCATAAATGGGAGAATGGACTAGTGTACTGTGCTATGTCCGAACAATGGAGTAATGATCAGCAGGAAAAGAAAACGGCTGCCAAGTGCAACAATGGGACTCAATCTCAAAAGAGTTATGCTACGTGGAAACGAGGCTACCCACTGCACAGTCTCATTCATGTGACCCTTGGAAGAGACAATACTACAGGCACCGCCAAGAACCACGTGTTCGGTGAAGACAGGTACCATGAAGGGACCCCAGGAGATGCTGCAGATGGTGGAGATGGTCTGTAACCTGACTTGGGCAATGGTTACACGGGTGCACACACTGGTCATAACTCATCCAGCTGCAAACCTGAAAAGGATTAAATCTACTTGTAAACTGAACCTCAGCTTGTTTCTTTTTTAAAGTTGAGGCTTTACATACAAACAATTGAGGGCCTTGTCACGAAAGGCCCTTGAGCAGCAGCTGCATGTTTCCTGTCACAGGTGCTCCTGGTCATCTGCCTGCATTTGGTGGCCAGTTAGGTCATCCTGCATCTAAGGGATCCCAGGAGCTGACGGTCACACAACACCGTGATTTCCTTTTCCTGGTCTTCAGTTGATTAGAGCAACTCAAAGACTTATTTTTAGCCCCTGAAAAGAAATCGGCTCTGTCCCGTGTCATATTTATTTTCTAGAGAATGCAAACCCTGTGGCCCATGTGATCTTTGAAAGTCTAACAATTACAAAACTCATTAGGCTGAACGATCACTCACTTTTATGTTTTATCTCATTGCTGATATAGAAATGGGCAAGGCTAATTCAAAGGGCAGTGAATATTCACAGATGCCAAATAGGTATAGATTAGATACTTAAAACGAGGAGATGCAGATTACCTAACGCTAGAGATGGACTTGCATCAGGCGGGCTTGGGTTCTGTCTATGGGAGACCCCAGGAGGCCTTCCCTGCTATTTTTATTAACATGTGTGAATGAATGCTATACTCCATTCAATTAAGGGAAGGCCATATCTTCCCTGAGTGTGGCTGTATATAAAAATGGGGATGTGACTGTCTACCAGATGCCTGTAATTGTGGTCAGTTAACACTACTTTTCATTTCCCGTTTATCCTTTAGTTACATGGGTGGTGAGTACTGGCTTTCTGCTCCGTGTTGTCGTTGTTGCTTTGTCTGTCCGTCTGTCTGTGGTGTGCTCCGATGGACGCCCTGTGTGAGAGACTCATGGTGCTCCATCTCCAGTCCTGAGTGATCTCAGGGCTACAGTGCCAGTGTGAGGGGAATGTCAGGTTACTGCCAGTTCAGAAGAACTTGTGTGCAGAGAAAGCATCAGAGTGAGCATGTGCGCTCCGCTGTTGCTAAAGAAAGTGGGGGGGGGGATCCCACAGCTGTTCCACTGGTCTTTGGGGTCTTCTCTTTTATGACAATAATGCTGATGGCCACTTAAAAACACAATGAGGCTTTTACCTGTCAAAAATGCTGTCTTCTCCTTAATAATGTGACTTCAGGCAGACTTGAAGACTGAGGGAGCTCCAGAGTAAAATCGAAGCTTGGTTCTAACTAGCTGTGTGTGCCGAGAGAGCTTATTCAACCTGGCTAAGCTTCCATTTCTGTCTTTAGAATGGGGCAACAGGAATGTATTTTAAGTGTGCAAAGCAACAGGTAGCACGTGCTTGGCCTGCAGTGCTTCATACATGGCCGACACCCTTGCTCTGGAGTCCCTCCAGGACCGCTGACTTGGGAAGTCATTATCACCTCTGAAAAGCCCCCACACCATGGGTCTGACCCAATATTCAGGACAGTGATGGGCAGCACCCACATGGAGCCACACTGCACCCCAGGCGCTCTGCGGTGTCAGCTTTCAAACCTGCTTTTCCCAAGTCAGGATGGTGAGGAGAAGGCCGTGTATTAGGAAGAGTGTACAAAAATGTACTGAACTTACAGTTAATTGCACTGGCATCAATATAGGTAGTTTTAGGGCGTGTATGTTTTGGGAGAAGAATTATGCAGCAGAACTTTGTGTTCTGATTGGCACAGAGGGTCCATTTGCAGATTATTAAATGCACATACTCAGCCACAAGTCCGGAGAAGGCAATGGCACCCCACTCCAGGACTCTTGCCTGGAAAACCCCATGGACAGAGGAGCCTGGTAGGCTGCAATCCATGGGATCGTGAAGAGTCAGACATGACTGAGTGACTTCACTTTCACCTTTCACTTTCATGCACTGGAGAAGGAAATGGCAACCCACTCCAGTGTTCTTGCCTGGAGAATCCCAGGGATGGGAGAGCCTGGTGGGCTGCCGTCTGTGGGGTCACACAGAGTCAGACGCGACTGAAGCGACTTAGCAGCAGCAGCAGCAGCCACAAGTCTGGAGAAGGAAATGGCCACCCACTCCACGGATGGGGAGCCTGGCGCACTACAGTGCATGGGGTCACAGAGCTGGCCACGAGAGTGACGGAGCACAGTCACAAGTTAGTAACGAGCTCACGATGCTGAACCGCTTACGCTGAGGTTGTAACTGAGCACAGGCAACTCTTGAGCCCTGAAACTAAGAGAATGCGTGGGGATGTACTGTTCACTCAAACAGCTGGCAAGGCGGGGGGAACATCAGGATGGAAGGTGCATGAAGATGTAAACCCAGTGGGCGAGATTTTATGCAGGGGAGTCTTTCACCCCAATTTGAGTAAAGATCAGCACTCATAATCTTTTTTCTTAATGTACTAAACATGGGGAGTCTTCATAAGCATTTAGTTTAAGTAAGATTAAAAAAAATAAAATGACTGTTCTCCACCAAACGATAGCCAACATCCAGGATCCAGCACCCACTCCCACCCCAGCGTGACTTCAGACTCTGAGGAAGGTAACACACGTTGCAGCGCCCAGGCCTCCCTCTGGCTGGTAAGGGCGCCTCCCCCTCCGCAAGGAGCACAGCTACTTCACCCCAGTTCATGTGAGCTACCTGAGGGATGAGACGCACTATGGAATTTGGACAGCAAAGGTCATCATCGCCTGACAAGTGGCCTGTAAGGGGGCCACTGCTTACAGGAAGTTAAAGGCCAAACCTGCCCATTGAAACACCCCTAGAGAGGAGGCCAACTGGGTGGCTGTGAACACCCAGAACCAAATTTCACTGTACACAATGCATTCACCGTGGCTTGAAACAACAGATTCGGTTTATGAGAAAATGGAGATTTAACCCAAAAAATTTCCCTGGGGAAATGTAGGAAGTGGAGCCTTTTCTTTATGACTATGAGTTTGAAACTGTAGCCTGCATCAAGTCAAATTATCATCAACTGCCTGAAATCAATTGTCAAGAAAGACTCTTTCCATAATGGATTTAACAAAAGAAAGGAAAAAGGGTGAAACTGTGGCACCTCTGTTTGGAAAATGGTTAAGAGATAATGAGCAAAACTCAAAACTTTCAAGTATTCATAAGATTAAAAAAAAAAACATTTAAAACAAATGATTTGACAGCTGCAAATGCAGGATAACACCTAGCTGAATTATAGAAACAGTGTGGATAATTACTTTTTTCAGACGTTAGGGCTCTGTGGACCAAGGTCCTGTCGGAATTCCCCTGCAGCACAGTTAATGTGCAGCAGTACAAATCCTGTTGTCACATCACCCTAAGTTCTTTATCATCCGCACATCAGCGAGAATGATGAGAGGCGTCCCGCGATTCCAGCAGTCTTCCTTTGAAGGATCCACATGTTAATTACTGCACTAATTATGGTTTTTGAATAACTAACTGAAGTAAGCAGCCTATGGGAGGTGCAGGCATAAACCTAAGACTGAGAAAATACTAGTTACTGGATCATCAGTGTAAACTGACACATCGAACAGGTTTAAAAGAAGTGGAGGCCGTAGATTTTAAAAGACAAGCATCTTCAATAATTAGGGCTCCGAAAGGCAAAAAGAAATGTTATTTCTTAATGGCAAGTGCATTTAAACTGTTATCTAAAGATCTGAAGGTAAGCCTGCTTAATTCACTGCTTCTTCTTTTGTTATTAGGAAAACATAATTGTTCCAAATAATTAGCACTAGAGTACATCACAAGCTGACAACAAAATTATAGAAATCTTCATATTCAGATCCCTCTAGCTGGCTATTAGGAACAGTTTCTGATCATAACCCATTAGTTGGAGTGCTTTGCGTTCTTGATTGCCACCAAATAACCTGAGATATCTGCCTAAGTTAACAGCCTCTATTTATTCAGAATTTTCTTGACAGTAAAAATTGCTGAGGATTTTTACAGCTGCCACACAAAAGAACGGTATTCGATGTGTGCACTTGGAGGATGAGGTGATACGCTAACTGAAAAATGGATTTTAAATACACTTTTAACTCCTAAGTGAAAACCTGAGAAGACACTTCTCAGTTTTTAAACAGCTGTGCCCATCTGTTTCTTAGAAACTGTCATGGCCCCATTTCATTTCTTGTAATGTTCATGTTAACTTTTTAATTTATTTGTCTTGCACAGTACTTTTCCTTCCACACAATATCCCTTTAATTCTTGAGTTCTCTGTAACACAAATGATAGAGATAACATTTCCATTTTTTATTACCGAAAAAAAAAAATAATTCCCCATTTTTGAATGATGTTGGACGTACACTTTGGCTTGTTACTAATAATTTTAAACCAGCTAACTAGCAGTTCTGCGAAGCGGAGGAAAGAAATTAAGAGGTGCAATGCAGTTCTGAAGACAGTGAGCCAGATTACCCGGTTCCCAGAGATCGCGGAACTAACCCGCGGTGAAGGCTTTCCCCTGCTGGTTCCTCAGCCGGCGGCCAGGGAGCCTCTTGCTGATGGACCGTGCAGCCAGGAAAAGTGCGCTGGAATAACCGAGTCACTGTGTAACCGGCAATGCCATTTGAAGCTAGTTTGGAAATTCCTCTGTGCTAACAGTTTAGCTGATAAACCCACAAAGCTTTATGTTTTATCCCACGAGGGATAACTTTGATTACTCTGGTAATTAATGATGTTGGAGAGTAATATGGATTTTCTGTTAAGATTGGAGTTTGAAGTTAATTAGTCTTCACGTTATGATTTGCTGATTAATTATGGATATTTAGTTATAAAGAGAGATGTTAATTATTAATCTCAAAAAAATCATCTAGTGTAATTAACTAAAACTTTGACACCAGTTAAAATTCCCAGTGAGTATAAACTTCTAAGATTATCAATTACCCGGGCAGAGCGCGAGTACGTGCCCTGCGGAGGAACACAGTCTCTGGGCCCGGGACCCGGCTGGACCCACACCTGTGGGCTGGATCCACACCTGTGCGCTGGGCCTGCACGCTCAGGGAAGGCGTTTGCCAGGTCCCAGCGCAGCGCTGAACTGTGGGTTCCAGTGTACATCGCAGCCTTCTGGGCAGAGTCTCACGGTGTGACAGACCTTGTCTCAGAACACCCTGCCACAGCAGAACCTCAGTCTGGGCACCACGTCGACACACGGTCAGTCAGATGACGCCTCTGCCTCGCAGCGGTGGCGCGCCCTTGAGAGGCACGGGCGCTGTCAGCTCTGTGAAACCCTGAAATGAACCTCACCGCCGCGGCAGATTATTTTCGGCAGCAGCAGCAGTTTCTGCAACTATCAAGACAGTCCTGCAGCACAAGCACTAATTAGTGTTCTAATTCGCATAACTTGAAATCACCTTTGTGGCTAAAAAAAAAAAAAAAATTTTTTTTCCCCTCTCTTCATCTTTTCCCCCTAATCTGTCAGCAACACAATCTCTGTTACCAAAAAGGGGAGGGGGATGTGATTAAGGAAAAGGGTTAAACCAAAAAGCATCATGGGCACATCACTGTCCTGGAATTTCCCCTGAAACACATTCTCTGAACAGGGATCTGTTTACATTATCTCTAGATCATCTTGACAATATTTATTCTCTATTTACCTAAATGAGGCAATATGATGATATTTATTGCTCAGAATGGCTAAATATAGACTTTTCTTGAGCACTCAGTACCATAGTGGGAGGTTTTGCTCTAATCTACATCTTTAAACTGACAAGCTGGAGAATTCCTAATGAATGCCTCCTTTCATCTGGATGTCTGTGTGTATTTGACAGTATAAATATTTAGCAATATCGGAGTCAGCTTGTGATTTTACCCAGATGGACTGATTGATGCCTTGGCTCGATGCTGCCAAAGACAATCCATGTAGTTATATAAGCAATTTCCCTCTTAACTTCCTAAGAAGCAATTAGGTGACCAAAGGCAGCAACCCAGAAATAGTAGGAATACTTCTGGTATCAGCTGACAAGTCTGAGGGATAAATAAAATATGGTACTTAAATTATTACCACTTTACTTTCATGAATCACGGGATTAAAGCTTTCACTTCTAAAGTACATATAAATTGCAGGGTTTCTTATGTCTGTAATTTGCAAGAATCTAAGTTAAAATACCAGCTAATCAGTCAACTCACATTCACCTTGGGAAAAGTACCACCCTTCCTTGTCATTTTTGTAAATTGCATGCCTAAGCACCAATGTTATTTTGAGAAGAAAAGGCGCTTGTTGTCAATAACATATATTGCAGTCTAGTTAAAACAACATTTGTTAAGATTTAATCGCAAATGTAATCCTCCTTTAAAGTTTAGACAGAATGCTCAGAGAAATTCAAGGGACAGACAATAAATCATTTCCCTCATCCTGGGTGTGAACAAGGATTCAGGTATGTCGTTTTAACAACAAATGGGATAAATTCTCTCCTGTGAAACAATAAACGCTCCTCACTCAGAAAGGAACTGCTAGGTGACACTACCCCTCGCATATCACAGACCTTTCCTTTCTTTTCCTATTATCACTGCTTTCATCTACGTAAATCACGATAGAAACGGAATCTGAGAATTGCAGTATTTTTCCATCCCCACCGTAACCCAGCTGCAGAGGTTGGCATGCTCTTGCTGAAACTCCGAATGGGCTTGTGGAGCTCTCATCACCTCCTCTGTGTTGGGTGTGCTCTGTTTAGCCTCAGTTCTACATGGTGTAGAGGCCTGTAATGATTACGTCAGGTACTTTCACGAAAGCTGCCGCTCTGGGAAGAGGGACACGTTATTTTTGGCACCAGCAAAAGTCAAGTATTTCTGCAACGCTATTGCTTCCCCTACCCTTACCCCTTCCTACCACCTCTGGTTTCTTTGTTTCCTATTAACTCGTCCCAATCTTTGTATAACCCATGCAATAACCCGGGAGAAAGGGCAGGCAAGACATTATTCTTCTTGACACTAATGCCTATGGATCCTATTCCGGTGTGATACCTCCCCTATCACTAGATATCTCATTAACAGCATCCTCAAGTCAAAAGCTGGCATCTGTAATGTATTCCAGAGGCGAGCGGGATGCGATGCCCACTGGTAATCAGATACACGCACGATCTCCCTGGGACAGGCTGTCTGGCTACAGTGTACAGTAGACTTCAGTGCAGGACCTATCAGTCATGGTCCTTCTTGTGCATGACAGTTCCTTATTTCTTAAAAAAAAATTATTCCATGCCTGTTGGCTGCCAGATGAAAATAAATGTCTATGGTATTCTACTGATTGGGTGTGATTAGTAATAAATTGGTCATTGATCAGATATAGCGGGCCGGGCTCTAAGGTGCAACCTATTGGTATCTATCCCATTTGCCATACCACACTTCAGTCGGTATAGCTAAACCACTGTCAGCGCTGTTTCCTTCTTTGAGGGCCAGAAGTAATATAATAAAGTGATGGCAGAATGCAAGGTGCCACTTGATATGACAGATGCCTTCCATAATATCTACTGTACCTCTTCCATAATTGTTGAAAGAACCTCTGTATTCAAAGACGCCTGGTATTCACTTCGACTGGGTAACAACAACAGGGCACCAGAAAGAAAGTTTTGATTGAACAGAATAGGCTTTTTTGCCTGAACAAATTTGTTATTGAGATGGGGTGGGAGGAGGTGCAAAACTCAAAAGCACCAATCAGCCCAAATGGTGCGACCATTGCTTAATTTCATGACGCCATGCTCTAAATTACAACAAAGTGGCCACAATTAATTTCTGTGCTGCTAGACCAGATGACAAATGAAATGTCCAAGCAGCTACAAGTGAAAAGCTTCCATCTTTCTTCCATGGCTGCATATCACTTACTTTAATGATGTATAATAGCCTGCAACTACACTTAACCTGTGCATTAAATGGCAGCGAAACTGTTTACCTAGAGTTATGAAGTAGAAAACAGCAAATCACAGAGAATCTAAAGTGTGTACATTAACCTCCCACATGTCAACATAATTTTCCCCTAGAGATGACATATAGCTGAGTCTCTAAATTGTTTTTCCTTCTACAAAACAGCATTATGATCCGAGGGTCTAGGTGCCAAAGTATGTGTGATAAAGTGATGACAAAATGTACCTAATTAATAAATCTGGAAGTATTTAGGACCAAATGAATTTTGGTTTTGTTGTTAAATGAAACTGTGTCTATAAAAAATAACTAATACATTCTACTGACGAGGCTAATTTTTAAAAATCCATAAAAATCCAAGATAGCAAAGACAAAGGAAACTGCTTGCCCAGCTTTAACACAAATCAGAGATCAAGGACACGGAGTCCATCTTTCAGTGGATTCTGAGCAGGAGCACTGAGAATACATGGAATGATCAGTCGACTTCTGAACAGACCAGCAAACCTCTCCACCCAGAATCAGAGCACACGGACCCACATGGGTGACATAGCTTGGTCTCATGACATGAATTTAAAATCATTTCTGAGGAAGTACAGCTAAACTCTGATTATCAGGACTATGGAAAATATGACTCGAATGGTCATTACAGCTCTTGCCATCTTATCACATTAGATAAATATGAAGAAGGCATGAGAATAATATGGCTTCACTATCAATATTAATCATCAAGTTTAATGTGATTATCTCTGAGGGGGTCAGGGGGAAGAGAAGGGAAGTGGGCACAGTTGCTTACCACTCTGTTTCCTTTAGGGGTGATGTATCCCATGGGAAGCCAGGGACAGAAAAACGAAAGACAGAATATTCCCTTTCTGAAGCAAGTTTGGAGAATCTGATTAGGTCTCCTGCTGCAATGCTAGGTATTCCATTTTTGCCAAAGGGCCAGCTATTATGATTAACGTCATTTGTCTGAATCATTACTCTCCACCTTGGTTCAGCAAACACTATGAAGATGGCATGGTAATAAATGGCCGCCGGATTCCTTCCTGCTTTGGCCTCTTTTTATCTGCCACCTCTCCACCGTCAGCTCCATCTTTCTGAACCTCTCTGAATCCCCAAAAGGGACGGGGTGTCTATTTGTTTTCCACTAGGTTACCACTCTGTCTATTGTTGTTTGCACTAAAGGGTACAAATTCAATTCATTCTTGTGACATAAAAGCACTGATACAGTAAATTTCCTGCCCAAGAGAAAACAAAAACAAAGTTGCTGAATATCGAATAAGATCCAAGGCCCTAGCCTGTATGTGAGGAGGCTTTCTGAGTGGTCTCAGTTATCTACCACCATCGTCCTCCCAGGCGTAGAGTCTCAGGAGGATGCCCTGCCCGTAAACACACGTGAAGCTTTCTGGTTAGTGTCTGGGGTCAGTCTGAGACTGCGCACACCCCCGGCTGGGACACCCACACCTGTTTTAATGGTGAGAGAAGACGACAGAAGGGTGCTGCAGTTCGTATGTGATCAGATTTCAATTTCTGAACAAAGCAAAAGCATGGTTCTCTGGAGAACCAGGTGGCAGCAGTCCACAGTTAACAGGGGAAAACGTGTCCAGTTAGAAGAAAGGAGCTGAGAGCAACCATCAGAGGCAGTCCTCTGTCCATCAGATTCTGTGCCGTCCATTTCCCTATTGCCAATTCTGGGAACGAGCAGGTGGTCTAAATAAGTCAGCAAACCTGCACACGACCCCTGACTGTACACATGTGATGTGTGCTGTGTGTCAAAAGCCCTGGTTTGACAAGACAGCCCCAGAAAGTGGCGTGGATGGGAAGGTGACCTGCTGGTCTGGCCTGACTTTCAAGCTGGGGCATTAGTGTGGCTCTGACCTCCTTTCTGGCTTCTATGTCCAACAGAAACTTTCACGTCCTAAAATATGTAAACACTCCATGTTTGGGGGAACTTAAATTATGTAAATATCATTACATCTCTTGCTTACCACTGACTTTTCTTTGCCAAGGGTAACATGTTTCACTAGATAGGCTGCTAGAAAGTGCCAAATGCTGTAAACCCTAAAGAATATGCCCACCATTCCTGGCATGTTACCTTGTGTACAACTTTAGTTATTATGAAAACATTCTAGATTCCTGCCAGAAGTTAAGAAGTTATCACTGAAAATCACTGGCTAATCCAGCCTGTGCTAAGATGGATTTTTAATGAAAGTTTAATGAATGATAAATACTTGTTTCTTGATAAATGTTTAATTATGCCAATAATTACCAACTGCTGAAAACCACTGTTGTGTTAATAATGGCATTTTAGTACACAAGCAGTTTCATAAGTCATGGTGTTGTTAAAGATCACAACTCCATCTGTCTGATGCAAACTAGCAAAATAAAAGTCTAATTAATATTTTGATCAATTTTCTCCACATTCTAAAGACTATCAATGTCCTCAAAAATTTTTTTTTTGATCTATTTTTTATTTTACGGGAAACAGGTAAGGAAAAGTATGGAACCATTGTAAGATTAGTTTATGCAAAAATTAAAGAATAGAAAATATTAGAATCCATTGATTTTATTACCTCTCTGCACAATTAAATATAATGACTGTTTTCATATTACTTAAAGCTATTTTTAAAAATAATGACCACTACATTATTTAATAGCATGGAAAGCTGAACTTCCTTTATTAATTGGTCCAAGCTGGCCCTTAACAGGTGATATATGAGACTTACAATCTGTGTTGTTAGGACACGGGCTGGGCCTCGCAGCAGAATGAACTGCTATTTGTATGAAGGAATGACAGCTTTCAGGGCAGCAAACCCCTGGTTCTAGAAGGTTAAGTTGACCTTGAATTAATGAGCATTTATTAACGATGGCAAATTGCTAAAGAGAAGACGCGTCCCTGTGGCTTCGTGAGTAGGAGAGCACCCCTCCTGGGGCGCACACGGAAGGACGGCGTGGAGGAGACGGCGGGCTCAGGTCTGCCGGGCTCACAGGCCGCCCCTGCCGTCCCCACAGCGTCTCCTGACAGGGTCCAGCCCAGCTTCCCACCCGCGGAAGGCAGGCCCGGGGGTCCTCCACACAGACTCTCCTCTGGGGCTGCAACCCCCACGAGAGCTCCTGGCTTGCACTCACTGCACGGCTCACCTGCCATTGGGCTCATCCCCCGGCCATAAGGACACACACGTGAAGGCGTGCGGACTCGAATCTGTTTCTAAAGCATTTCCTCTCAATATCTCATCTGGCTACAGAAGTTAGGGAGACGTGGCATATATTCTAAATGCCAAGCTAACAATTCGTGTTTCTAATAATTCACATTTTGAAAGCAACCCGAATTACACAGATAATTCCCAATTATATTTCCAACGGAATCTGTGAAAGCTTTAATTTAATCCACAGTGTGATTTGTGGAGACATAATCTCAATCCTTCAGATAATAATGTATGATAATAACGTATGATACTTCCCCACTGACGGAAGTGAAGTCTGATGTTCCGCTCGGACTGCTGTTGCTGGAAGCTCTTAAATCCAAAGGAGCTCACAGCTAAAACCATTACATTTCCAACTCAGATATTCACAATTCAGGTACACTGATGAACTTGGCATACTCATGTTCAGATGGCTTTTTCATCTGCGACCACGCCCCCCAAAGATCACATTACTTTCAGGATTAACTCCTCCCTCAGAAATGGTTGCTGTGTATAACTCTTCATCTGACACACATTTTTATAAGAACTTTCAACATTTCACTGTGGCCGTTTGTGTACATTGACACTATGGACTTCTTAAGCGTCTCCTCATGACTTGCGCACTACACAGGCTCTTCCTGTTTCTGAAGCAGGCGTTGTGGCAAGAATTCATCCTTAACGGTTGATATTTTGTGTACTTTGAATTTGAAGCTATTTTTCATTAGGACAATTGCAGCTCTGGGACATTTTAAAGCATCTGACAATGGTTCACAGAAAAATGTAACACATCACAGACTGTGTGTGCATGCTCAGCTGTGTCTGACTCTGTGCGACCCCATGGACTGTAGCCCGCCAGGCTCCTCTGTCCATGGCATTTTCCAGGAAAGGATACTGGAGTGGGTTGCCATGTCCTCCTCCAGGGGATCTTCTCAACCCGGGGGATTGAACCCTGGTCTCGAGTCTCCTGTAATGGGAGGCAGAATCTTTACCACTAGCACCACCTGGACTTTCCAGAAATGGGCAAAAAACCACATGCTGAAACAGGAAAACACAGGCACAGAACAGAGAGAAGCTGAAAATATGAAGGATGGACACACACACGTTCACATCCCCCCCCCCCCACTACACACGCAGATGCACCGCATGTGCGAGCACACACAGTATCTGAATTAAGGTGGCAGGCATGTTCCCGACCCCCGTCCTCAGGACAGCGTGAGACGTGAGCGGTGAGAAGGAACACCCGACAAATGGTGACAAGCACCGTGCACCCCCCTCGTGCAGCAAGAGCAGACCCAAGATTGTAATAAGGTGGGTACTGACATCTGCTGCCCGCCACAGCCGAACGGACACGTCACTGCTTTGGGGCTGGTTTAAAAAGAAGTTAGCCAGGCAGTCCAAAACATTAATGATACACTGTGTCTGAGGGATGTTATTATGTCTCAGGTACAATAATAAACAAAAGCAATAAATAAATAGATAATAAAAGGCATCTCCTCTGTCTCCATGGTTACAACCTTGGGCCACATTGTCCCATAAACTATACTCCTAATTGTATGCTTGCTCCCTCCAGCCACCCTGCACAAAGGACCAAAGGTGAATTCTTGAACTGCAATTTGCCCCTGGGATTCCTGTGACGACCATGCAGAGCTCTTTCCTGGTGGATCAGGTCTCCTCACCAGCCACTCGCCTTGTCCTTGGCACATGCAGACCCCAGTGCCGTGAGAGGGCTGCACAGCTCAGCTCGCTCCCTTGGAAGGCCAGGGGTGCCCTCACCTCCCTGAGCAGTCCGCTCCTTCTCATCTCCATGGAGGTACACAACCCTACTCAGGCAGCTGTTACTCTGCGTGGATTGCCATGTCCACCTCCAGGGCATCTTCCCCACCCAGGGATCGAACCCAGCTCTCCTGCATTGCAGGCGGATTCTCTACCTTCTGAGCCCCCGGAGAAACCCCCAAATTAGTGTGTGTGTTAGTCACTCAGTCATGTCTGACTGTTTGTGACCGCATGAACAATACAGCCTGCCAGGCTCCTCTGTCTGTGGGATTCTCCAGGCAAGGATCCTAGAGTGGGTAACCATTCCCTTCTCCAAGTGAAAGTATGAGAGTGTTAGTCACACAGTGGTGTCCAACTCTTTGCAAGCCCATGGACTGTATGTAGCCCGCCAGGCTCCTCTGTCCGTGGGATTCTCCAGGCGAGGATCCTGGAGTGGGTAGCTGTTCTCCCTCCTCCAGGGGATCTTCCTGACCCAGGGTAGGAACCCAGGTCTCCCTCCGCTGGTGGGTTCTTTACTGTGTGAGCCACCAGGGAAGCCCAAGAAAACTGGAGCAGGTAGCCTACATTTCCGACATCTGTCACTCGTTACAACATATTAAAATGTGCCTTCGTGTCTCTTTACTGCACAGAATGTCGTCACGTTTTCTGTTTGGGCGACAGAGCTGCTCGTCGCCCCGTGTGGCCTGTCTGGTTTGGCCCACACTGCTCGTGAGGCAGCACTCAAGCAGAGCCATGCTCTCTGTAGCGGCCGTTAACACACTAACGCTGTGTCATTTACAACAGACTGAGAACCTTCGCCATCTCACCTACCACACGGGATAACCACCCTGCACTGAGCAGCACGATCAAAAAAAGGCAGCACTTTGAGGAGCACCTAGTTTTCACGAAGACCTCACTCGGGACGCCAAAGGGGAACAGGTGTCCTTGGCAGCACAATGAGTAATCACTGCGTTCAAAAGATGGAAAAGTTACCGAAGGAATATTGGGGAGTTGGTATCACCACAGCACTTCCAGTAATTATCACAAACCGTGTTTGAGAGCAGAAGCCATTTTAAAATCCCCACCCATCCTGGCCCCAAAGAAAATCTCCAAAGGAGCTGTTTCAGGAAACCGAGCTCAAAGCCCTTCCCAGAGCGCCTCTGGAGGGACGGGAGGGGCAAGGGCGGGAAAGGCGGGCCGACCAGCGGTCAGGGGTGCAGAGGACCTGCGCGAGGCTGCCACAGGCTGCCCCTCGCGGCCCACACAGAGCACGCCACGCGGGCCGCCCCATTTATAACCCTGTGCTGATATTCAAATTTTCTGTCTTAAGCTAAAGAAAGATTGAATACCCTGCTGTTGTGTGGCCAAGATTGAAGAGGTGTCTCACTGACATTGTTCAAAGTTTATGAAAATATATGAATGCTCAAATGTCATTGGCTTTGCGCCTCCAACAGACTGTGGTTTTATGAGAAATCAGTCTTTTAATCAAAATGATTGAATACCTTAAGGTCGAATCCAAAGATATCAGTTAATATCTAGAGACGTGCTATTTCTGCAAATTTTGCCAAGCTGTACATATTGTGGTGCATTTTAAAGTGTTAATTTGTGCATTCCATATTGAAAATTGATCTTGAGTTTTAGCTTTTTGTCAAGCAAAAACATATGGCTACAAGCTTTATGCGCTTTACGTGACGGCTGTTGAAGCTGTCACATGTGCAAACTTGATAACCGATGTGACACGCAGGCAAATAATTTGCTTGTTTGGTAACAACTCAAAGACTCATTATTCATGCAAACACACAGTTTTAAAAACGGTCAGATGGAAACAGTCTACGTTTTGTACAACCTAGTCTGGTTGGTGTGCAAACCCAGATAAAATAAAGCTGGGAAATAAGTGGTATTAAACAAATCCAAGAATATGGGTATTTTCAGATAATTATTGAACCAGATGGTGTTTTTTGTTAATTCTGCCATCAGTCTGAGAACTTGATGCCTTACATCTGCACTTGGCAAAATAAATTTTACCACTGACATTATTTCAGTTTTCTTAAAATATTTCAATCAGTTTTAAACCAAGATTTGCAAACATCTGCCACAGTACATGCCTACAGAGTGAAATTATCTGAGATAATTCCTTTAAAAATACACATGATTACAGAGTTTTAAATTTATCACACTTTAAACTAAAGCTTTAGAATTACTAGTCTGAAAGTTTAATAAAAAGCAAAATGAGGATGAGGTGGCACGTGTGAAAATGAACGTGGTTCACAAACAGGTCACAACAAGGGCTGGCTCCTGCGGAGGCACCAGCTCGGAACCCTACCTCACACTGTTTCATAACTGGGACTGCGCGGAGACGAAATGACTACATTTCTTTCTGTATCCTTCAGGTGAGTTTTCTATGGGGTGCAATGAGAGGTATAAAAACATGAGGAATTCATCAAAAGGTGCAGATAATGGGACGCTAACTGCAAGTAAATCGGTCATCACTAATGGAATTCTTCCTAAATGCTACCACTCAAGCTCTTGGTCCTGTCAATTAAACTAGAAGAGCTTCAAAACACACCCGAATCCAGCATACCCGTTTCAGGTCCTTTTCCAGAGGCTCCAAAAGGAGTTCCCGAAAACACAATTTAAACATAAAGCACCTCCAAGGGGTTTAACCTCTTCAAGGTAACAAACTCAACCCCACAAACAAAACCTTAGTTTCAAACTTAATAATAAATTCACACCTTCTGTTACAGAATGGACTGCATTTGGCTAACAGTCTTAAGTTCCAGGTTCCAGAATAAATTTTGAGGGAAGGTTTTGGATTTCTACTCCCCCTCCCCACTTTTTTCTTGTTCTTTCCCAAAACCAGACTGTGAAACAAACTGACTGAACAGCTTAGCACCAACACAGGTGCTCCATGCATGCTGCAGGCTGACCAAAGCCAGCCACCGACACACGGCGCCTACGGCTGGAAGGAGTCCCACTGCAACAGCAGAACATGCAGTGAGCTGCACGAGGTGACCCACGGTTTCCCGTGCGGAAGGAGGTTCTACTTAGGGCGGAGGCTGAGAAGAACCCCTCGACCACCGACACCTGCATTCACAGGTGCTCGGGGAGCTAGAGCAGCTGCTGACATTTCGTAACAAGGATTCCTTGGTTGGAGCACCTGGCAATCTCCCCGGTTGCAGAAAGCTCTCAAACTGGAAGTGATTATTAACCCAAGAAAGCTGACTTCTGATGGCTCTGGGAGGAAGAAGCTAAGGCTGGAGCACGCAGGCAGCTGTCAGAGTTTGAAGCCAGAGATGGCTCTGAAGAGCTGGACCCCAAGAATCCAGTTGATTTACTTCACTGTTTTCATTCTTTCAATTACTAGACAGGGGTTATTAAAATTTGTTACCATTCATTATTAATTATACCTATAAGATACATTATTAATTTATGTTATAAGCTATTATTAATTATAATGAAAAATAGAGTATCTGTTGATCATAATATCTCTTAATTATAATAATTAATGATAGCATACTAATAGTTAATTCAAGGCTCATTATACAATGTATGCTAACTTTTACATACATTATTTTATTCACATGCTTATAGGTGGCGCATCAAGAATTACCCCATCTGACAGACGAGTACATTCAAGTTTAGATGGATTAGGTGGCTTCCCTGGGTCATGGAGCTGTTAATGATACATGCAGAATATGAACCATGGTCTGTCCAACTCCAGAGCAGTGCTGCAAACCGCCCTGTGCTACAGACCCCAAAACGACTGCATGACGGTCACATATCCTGACGTTTAGGCTACATCTGACAAATGCACTGTGGGAATATTTCCCTCCCTCTTCCCGAGCACCCCCCTTTCTTACATCAAAGGATAAGAAGAATTTTAGGGCACTTGCTTCATACCACCAAGTTATCTTCTAAAAAATCAGAACCAACTGATCTCTTACCTGCAGTAGATGTACATTACACTGAACTCTGTTTTTCTTCTACTAATTTGATAGAGAAATGGTATATAATGGTTGTTTTCTTTTAAAGTAGAACTTTGGAACTGTTCAATTATGAGGAATGGCAAACACCTTTCCTGATGTTTGTTTATAAGTTTCACCTTCTATTTCATGATTGATCTGTGACCTTTTTTGCCTATTTATTGAGTTGGCAGTGTTTTTTCTATTGATTTGCATGAGCTCTTTATATAAAGAGATATAAAACTTTAACGTGTTATTTGATGAAAAGATTTTTTCTTAGTCCTCTAGTTGCCCTTTTCTTTTGGGAACTTTAGACATAAAAAATTTAGCTTATCAAATAGCTAAATCTATCAATCTGTTCCTCTGTTTTTTTCCTTTATTTGCTAAAATTCTGGGAACATTTTCTTATTAAGACTTTGCTATCTGTTCAATTCTATTTCTGCATAAACTTTTATGATTTTATTTGTATCATATTTAACTCTTTAGTGCATCAACATTTATCTTTGTAAGCTGTATCCAATAAAACTCTAAACTGGTTATCTGATATCCTGGTAAGTCCCACAATGTATTAACTACTAAATAACATATCGCTTCTCCAGTGATTTGAGTCCTCCAAGAATGTGTACACACACAGAGATACATACATATTAACTGATTACATATAACAGACTCAGTTTTTGATTAATCTATTTGATCTCTTGCTTTCTTACACTTTCTTAGAGCTTTGGAGTCAGATGTATGTAGCTTTGAATCTTGGCTTTGTCTTAAACAAAGCTCAGTTTTCTCATCTTAAAAGGGGGTGGTATCTACCTCTTATGGCTGATGTGAGGGTTAAATAAGGTGAATTTCTCAGGCTTCTGTGCTCGGTGTCTGGGGTGTGGGATCATGATATGATGGTCACAGCAAATGCCAACCTCCATCCTCAATCACTGTTTTAGTTGTTGTGACGTTGCTTGCGTTATCTCATAACTTTAGTTCTGCTGCTCAGGGTTTATTAGGATTACAACTATTAAAATAAATGAGATCAGCAAAGAACTGTTGAGTTCCTGTTGAGAAACACCAAACATTTCAATTCATCTTCTAGGCTTACAAATTAACTCCTTGTTTCTGAAATGAAGGAATTAACTTTAAATGGGTATGGACAATGTTCTCCTTTTTTTTTTTTTAATGTGTCTCAGAATTGTGAATGGGATTATTTCTCTAGTATTTTTCTAATAGGTTATAGTTACAGTATAGGAAGGTTCCTCATTTTTGTATATTAGTCTTGTTTTTAGCCGTTTCACTGAGCTATGAATCTCATAGTTATAAAAGTCTCATAGGACTTTCCAGGCATAGAAAAACATATGGGCAAAATCAAAACTTTTCCTTTTTCTAATAGATATATCTACTTACTTTAGTTTTAATTTTATTATTGTTTTATTAACCAGAACTTCCAGAGCTAGTTAAGTAAGGAGTGGTCAATTACAACCTTCTTCTGTTCTTGATTTCAAGGGTAGTGTTTCACATCTTGAGTCATCTTGGTAGTTTGTACTATGTGAAGGAAGTCACTGTCTCACCCCAGACTGGGTTTCTTATCTTTACAAAAGTTTTACCTTTATTTTATATTATTGAATTTTACTTTATATATTCTGTGTATTTATATATTTTATGTAAGCTACTCCATTTTTGTGGGGTAAAAAATATACAAACACACAGAAAATACAAACACAATCTATTTATTTTGTTCAATTTTTATTCATTAGAAAATGATTTTGCATGAAATGCTCCCTTTTGTCATTCTTTGAGATAATTGTTTGACATAATCTATGATGTAATTGAGGGATTTTCTAATACTCTAAAGACTGTCAAATGTGTATGAATGGATTATGGTTATTTTAGTTACTGTGTTTTATAGAGGACGTTCAGGTCTGTATTCTAAGAGCGGTTAATGAAACCAGTAATTGAGAAAGAGATGCTAAGTGCTGAACAGGGTTTAGACATGAGTGTGTTGTCCAAGACTGTGGACTCAAAAGTTTCCTCTCTAAGTCTTCAAACTTGCAAAACCTATAATGCCCACGTTATAAAACTTTCTAGAAAATTAAAAAAAATAAATTTCTCAATTTATTCTTATACCATCTGTTGACACTTTCAAAGTTTGTTAACTCTACATTATAATGTAGCTTATTTTCTTTAAGGCATTATCTTTTTGATCAATTGTTAATTACATTTTTTCTTGGGTTTTCAGGTTGGCCTGACTTTTATCTGACTTATCTTGATTTATTCATTTATGTTTTTCTAGGTTACTTACTACTGCTTTTATTCAATTATTTTATTACTCATTTTTTGTTATGACATTTGGAATTGTTCTAAATAATTTAACTTACATTTACACTTTTTTTTTTTTCATTTAAAAAAGGATTTAAGGCTGTGCATTTATTCCTGAGTTCAACTTAAGTCAACTTCTAGCTTAGGAGCCATGGTATTGACTGTGAAAAATTTGGTTTTAACTGTGAGTGCAAAGGTATGCCATGGAGGGTTTTGAGCAGGAGAGAAATGTGAATTGACTTATGTTTCAGGACTGTACTGTTCATGTGCTAGCCCCTAGCCACTAGTAGCTAATTACAAGTAAACTTTAAATGAAAATAAAAACAAAATTAGAGAAGTCCTCGGTGGCACTAGCCTCATTTTAAGTGCTCAGAAGCCACGTGCAGTGGGTGGCTGCTACTGGCCACCTGTGCAGCACGTGTCCTCCACCACAGAGGATTCTCTGCACGGTGCTGGCTTGAGGTTGACTGACCACCCTGCTGAACACCGATGGTGACAGAGGAAGGGGGCTGCAGGAAGAGTGACTGGGAGGCCACTGGCGAGAGGTGGCAGCCTCGTGGACTGGAGGAAATGGTGGAGGGGGGGAAGTGACCTAGTTTCAGATGGATGTTGAAGGGTGCTCTGGAGCATTTGCTGACAGTCTGGCCGCGGAGCTATCCAGTTCTTCTAAAATCAAGTATTAGGTACCAACTGGATTTCATCAATCATCATGCAGCCACCTTGGAGAATGGCAAATACTGAGTAGTTGTTGAACAGAACTAGCATGCTGGCTACTCCATAGAAAGAAAGAAAACTTTGGCTTTACCATCTTTGTTTCTCCCTCCCTAAAATAAGTGGATATTTTATATTTATTTTACATTCTAATATTTCTACCAAGCAGGGTCATGTGGGAATGGGAAAATAACTTTCCAACTCTCCTATATATTGACATACAGTACATGAATTGTTAATATTAAGGTTTAAAAAGCTGAGACACATCTCCTGCAAGGCCACAAAGCATCCTTCCACCTGGTATATGAGGTGAAGTGATTACATTCATTTAACTGAATGAGTCTGTAACTGAAAAGTACTTTGCCAACTGCAAAGTCCTTTATAACTGTTTGCTACTATTTCTCTTAATTAGCACTCTTAAATTACTTACATATTATTTTACCAAAATTTCAGACAGAGCTATACACTTTCTGTACCTAAAACATAGCAGATGTTCGGCAAATACTTGTGGAAAAAAAAAACAAAACCACTAAATGAATTGATCCCTACTACCCTTCAGTTTTATATTAGGATTACTGTGGAGGCCCAAAGTCTCCAGGTGGTAAATATGTTGGAGAGAGGTGCTCTGCCTGGGAGCCAGTGAATGAATGGATAAGCTAGAATAAAACCCTTCATGGCCTTCATGATAACAAACACCACTGCTCCTTCTCTCTCTTCAACTATGCTGACACGCTTGATAAAATACAGGGTATTAATAGTAGTGGCAATAGATAAAAAATGCCAAGGTTAAATAAAGTTGATGCCATTCTAGGGCAGAAAAAGAAGAAAATAATGTAATTTTACTATAAATGGATCAAGAAGAAATTCACAAGATGAAAACTACTCACAATTATAACAGATTTGGTTGAACTTTAACTATTACCAATAACCTAAATTCCTTATCTTTGGTGGGACAGGTTGGAAATTACTATAGTACAATATTATTAATTTTACCATGCATTAAACCTCACCTGCCACGTAAGAAAAGTCATCCCAGCTACGAACCAGAACTCAGACACTCCAGTTCAATATGGCACCAGTACAGTATTTTGCCTCTGAAATGTACCCTCATTATACATCAGTGCAAGCTCATTATATGGCGGGAGTAACGTTCATAACAGGAGCAGTAGTGAAAACTGTGATGACTCTAATACTGAAATACGCTGAAACTACACAGATTTAAGTGAGTTCAAAATAACATGTAGTTGTTATCATGTATTTAAGTAACTAATTTTCAGAAGTTAGACATTGGTTCCTTATACCAGAAACTGACACAATCCTATAAATCAACTATAGTTGAAAATAAAAAAAAAAAATTAGTCCCAAATAAGGAAATGAGAATACCAAGATTCTAGGTATCAAGTAGGTAAGCCAGGAAAAAATAAAAGTTTTTGACTCAGAGCAGATATCTAGGTCTGTATGTCAAAGCAAATAAACATTCACCACTTAAACACTTATAAATATGTGACTTCTAGTATTTGTCCTTACATGGGGTTTCTGGCACTACTCAAAATTGTAATACCAAAAAACCTGTAATATTATATTATATATTTACTGTATATAATATTATATATTTACTTATATATTATATACTCACTTTCATAATACCAAAAAAAACTATAATAAATATTACAATGGTTTAAATGCAGTTGCTGTTTTCAGGTTAAAAATAAAACTTTAATCTGATTTTAAAAAACAGCTTTTTAAAATACACATAGCCAAGATCAACAGTTTATGGTCTGTTTTATTTCTCGCCAGCAGACACCATTAAAAGTTATAAAACTATAACAACTGCTTTCCTTTACATCACTCTCCGATTACCCTGATAGCTCCAACATCTGAAGAAGTTCAGGATCTGTAAAGCCTGTCACATTACAGAAACATGTCTCCTTAAACCAAATGTGAAATTCCAGTAATTGAAGTGATAAATCTAGTGTTTTTGCCGGGGTACTTTTGATGAGAACTACAGTAGTAAATTAGGAAATATTCTGTGCTGTTATATCATGGTAAAAGCCTTTCCATTACTCGTTGTCAGTCACCAGGGATGGGCAAATAACTCAGTTGTCAATCTAGCTAGAAAGCCCCCAGTTCCATGAATGATCAATAAAGAAAATATATATAAACTCTCCATTATCTTCATATAATTCCTCCAACAACTCTCTGCTGTTTTCTCTCCTGCTCTAGAGCACATCTCATTTATTCAGAAACAGATTGGAGACCTCAGAATATTTCATTTTTTTACTGCTCGTTACATGTCATCTTGTTTCCAAATGGTATATGAGCGTTACATATCAATAAGTGCAAGCATCTATACCTTGGCCGCTGACGGTAATGTTACACATGCTATGGACTTAATTAAATTACTAATAACTGTTACCTCCATTTTATTATTGATTTTGCAGCTAAAATATTTATTGCCTTATATTTCTACTTTAAAAGTCTATTCTTTAGCATTTCTTCTGATCACACAGAAATATTCACAGAAGGTATATATACCCCTCTTCATGTTATCCTAACAGCAAAACCAAAAGGCAAACACCAGCATTCTCTCACAACTTAGCTTGTTTATAGGAAACATAGAGAAGGACATCTATAATCTACTCTCTCAGTTAAAACAAGCCGTCTATTTAGGTTCCATCAACTTCCACGTAGAACGTCAGCTCAGTTCTTGAAAGCAGGTAACAGGACATACGTTTCTTAAATTACTATAAAATTTCCAACTCACTGGTGAGGAACAGCTACAACTGCTGGAGCACAGAATTCACAAGCCAGTTTTCTGTTATTCATCTGCACAGTCCTATTCAATTCTCACATTTCAAAGGAAGAAAAAGATAGCAATACTGATAAACAGTTTTCAAGTTTTACTGTCAGCTTGGATGAAAAAAAAAAGTGCTTAAAATGTCAGTTAAAAAGATTAATGGAGATAAAGTAACTCATATCCCTTAACCTTAACACACTAAACTTCATTTATCACATATTTTATTTTGGCTGATGGTTTAAAAATGGTCAAAAGAAATATGAATTTGACCACTGAAGAGGATAAGTGGCAAGATTAGCGGAATCATTTATCTGGAATGAAAAGCCCTGATCTGGTTAAGAATGTGCTTGTGTGCATCTTTATGAAAAGCAAACTCAGAGTTACTTGGAAAGAGATAAAAAGACCAAAACAAAAAAAAAGAAGAAAGAAAGCAGCAAATGCCTTGACCTTCAAGAAGGTAGTAGAGATGACTTAGGTTGGGAGAAATTAAAATGGGGGCATTTGGTGTCAGCTACAAGCTGGGAAAAGGACAAAGGACCATCTTGGAATGAAAGAAACACTAGCAGGTTATGAATATCTGCAGCACCAAACGTTATAAAAGCCACATTGATGATCAGGTACTCAGTGACAGTCTCCACTTCTTAATCCCCCTGAGTCTCAAATGAAAAACCATAGCTACTTTCTTTTAAGAAGGGATGTGTAAACACTTGAATAAGGAAGCAGCATCCGGTGAGCACGCGGCCAGCCTGAACTCGCTGTTCCCTCCACCTCCATCCTAAGCGGGACCTGACACCCCAAATGCTCTGCGGCTCACCTGGCAGCACTTAACACGAAGTCCGGGGCTTTTCCTTAGAAAAGACACCAGTTTCTACAGGATTTGGTTTGTAACCTGAAGTCTTTCTGACAATAAAAATGTCGAGAACTGAGCGCATTCCCACAAGAACTTGAGCTGGAGAGAAACCGTGCTCCACACACTGGGGCATGGAGCCCCACGGGGGACCTAACGCTCGGGGTGTTGCTCACCCCCAACTCTAGAAGTCAAGGGTCAGGAAAATACAAGCCAGCAGGAGGCACGCAATGCACCTGCTTACTGTAAGAAAGTATGTGCGCTTTAGGAACCGTTTCATCGGGGCTTCTGGGGGTCCCTAGTGGTCCCGCGGAAAGCCTGCGTGCAGGCTGGCCGGGATGCACTTCACCTCCCACCTTCCCATGAGGTGGGGGCGCATGCCCCCTAAGTCAGGGCACCCCCCCACCCACCGTGGCTGATGCACAGAGCACTAATCGCGACTGCTTCTGTTCTCATCTTGCCTCACGGGCAAGAATCCACAGAGCAAGCTCCTCCGGTAACTAAGACACACATTTTTCCCTTTTAGACAAAGCCTTTTTGGGCTTTTTATTAGAGAAGGATAAAGGCTGAAGGAAGGGGTGTGTTCCGGAGAGTTGTGGTGGTTGGGGGGGTGGGGGGAAATTCTTTCCTTTGCTGCCATTTGAATTTGTCATTAAAAGTGCGGGGCGGGGTGGGGGGGAACTACTCACGACTTAATAAATATGGATCTACAACAATTCCTGCTGTGAGACATCACGTCTTCACTAAGAAAGAGAAAAACGAGTTTCTCCCAGACCTTTACTTGAATTTACATGGAACACACTTTACTAAAATTGCCCACATGTCACTGCATCTATTTTTCTTTTTAAATCAGGCATTAAATATGCATCTTGACTCCCACGTAGGCAATCTGCAGCACAGCAAAATGACTGTGTATTCAATTATAGGCTAAATAAATATAGCAAACATGAAGGAGAAAGTTTCCAACTCCTGGGCACTTGGTTGTGTCCTTCCCCATGCCCCCCCCCCCCGGCCCCCCACCAACAAGATCAGGTGCTCTGTCAACCACAGCCGTGGCACAGGCTGTGCAGAATCTTCCAGGATGCCTTAAAGGAAACGGCCCCCTTCTGAAATTAGAGATACTCGGTCAACCTGGAGGAAAAAACCATGAAGCAGCAGCTGAGGCTAGTGTGCATCTCAAGTGAACACAAAAGAAAATTAGCCACTCATGAAACAGGGTATTTATATGCCCCCTTTGCTCTGATGAGATGAGGTTAACAATTCTACAATAAACTGAATCGCAAACCAGCAAATTCACAGCAAAGCTAAGAGTTTTTTCTTTTCTTTTTACTTGACTGCAGAGGTCAACAGGCCAAATTCTACCCAGATGCATAATCAGTTGAGGCTTTGGGGGAGATCTGCTTCTAACCTTCCTGTTGCTCCTAAGCTGACTCAGGCTTTCAGTAATTTGGGAGAAGAGAAATGCTTTCTTTTGGGGAGCCTGCTGCAAAGTGTAGTAAAACTGGAAAACCAAATGTTGAGGGTTTATGTGATGACGCATTTAAGCATCACCCACTCTAGCCTGCCCTGAAGCCTGCTACTCCCTCCTCTTTGCTCTGACAGTGCTTCAAGGTGCAACGAGTTCATCTCAGCCAACTCAGCACACAGGCGCGCCAAGTCACCGTTCGTGGAAGTGCGGGCGACGCCCCACGGGTGAGGGCCTGGCCGCCACAGCAAGCAAGCAGCTGTCCGGGCCACTAGCACGGGGCGCCGTCTGCTCCTCCAGAGGGCCTTCCAACCCAGGGGTGAGCCCGAGCCTCCCACACCTTCTGCACCGCAAACAGCTTCTCTCACGGCTAAGCTGTCGGGGAAGCCGCTGGGCTACTGACGTAACACTTACATAGGTCAATAACCAGGTAGAAACGTGTTTGCAGGTTTAAAAGAGGGTTTCGATATATATAGCACATAAGAAGTATTTAAACACTAACTGCGAATTTAAATTCCACTATTCTCAATGGGTATTTCTGTAACTTTATTTGGCTATTATATAAACTTAACCAAACACTGGCCAGAAAAAGCCAAGTCTGCTACTGGGAAAAATTCATGCATGAAGTAAAATTTGTAAACTAATATGACATGCCAGATAGCCCCATTATTTACACTTATCTCTGATAAGCCAGTTCAAAGGGGAATTAGGATACATGTTTAAAGCACATTTAGTTTATAAAAATGGTACCAAGAAGTTAGACTCCATTTGACATTTCAAAAATATTGAAAAAGTCCAATATTCTTTCTTTCAACCTAGACTCATTAAATACTAGCTACAAGTATTTTCTGACTTTATTTAAATGGATCAGTGCTTTTCATTATGTTTTTCCCTATCACTTGGATTCATGTTGTTTTTAAGCAAAAGTTTTTCATGTACAATAATATTTAATATAGCAAAAAAACCCACCAAAAGTCCATATATAAGGGAAGGTGATGAAAGAATGGTACCCACACTCATATGTTATATGATGATTCTGATGAATAATTAGATTACTATCTATTGATCTGAAGGAAAGATGAACACTGCAGAATTATATGTATCCCACCCTCTTCTAAAACATTTGTAAAGAACACAACTTCTTGTTCAAAGGAGGCTGGTACACAGTGAGCTGTAAACAGTGATTCCTGGCTGGCTGTGTGAGGGGAGGATCTTTATTTATGTTTGTTTTACTTGTTACAAGTCAGTTACTAATATCTGGGAAATTTAGAATTCCTAATAAAGAAAACTAAACTCAAGAGCAAACCAGGAGTGGTTTCATGAGTAAGAGTCAGATTTTACCCCTGATTCCACACAGGTCTTCAGGGTCTTCCCACCATGCTTCCTGCTCATGGCCTGACGCTGATAAAGTGCAGCTTCCCATGGGCCACTTGGGGATGCCCGGTACACTGTTACTTTTATGAGGATCTGACTGCTCCTGACAAGGGACCATTCTTTGCTGTATGAAAGAGCAGAGTTTTACAGATGTTAAGACTTGCTTGGTGTCCCCACGTGTGCTTCTCCTTAAGGAACACATTATTTAGATCGGCCCACAAAGAGGAGGCATGTGGAACCTAGATCAGGCAGTCCCTGGGGAGAGGTCACAGGGGAACAGCAGAGCCGCGGAAGCGTTCCTTCTGGGTTCACCACGGCTGGACCCTGGAGCAGTGGACACTCGGTGTTCACGCCACTGCTGCTGATGCCAACGAGAAGGAGACTTCCAGCAGGGAGGCTTCACCAGATATGACCGTGCCAGCTGCCCAGACACAGAAAGCGAAAGTCCCTGCTACGTAGACCCGGCAAACATCCTGGAACCTGCTCTCAAGTCCATGAGCATCGGGCACTAAAGTGCAAGTCACCCCCAGGGACTCACTTCTTCCTCTGGTGACACATGATCACCGCAGGCTTTGTTGGCTTGGTCGCACACATGGCTCTCAATGAGGTATCACCCCGACCTGTCCTATTAACAGCCCTTGTGAACCCCTGGTCCCTGCAGCACCCGGGAAGGCCTCAGCAATCTTGAGCCAGCTGGTCCCAGGGAGCCCAACAGCTGACTGGCTGGGCATCATCACAAGTCCCCTGGTGGTTTTCCTCCACCTGCAAAGCCACAATCAGAACACGGTGACTACAAGGACCAGTAGCGTCTACATAAGTCCAGATGCCCACTGCTCCAGAGTCCAGAGTGGCTTAGGGCAACTGGGTCTATTCTAAGTCACTATTTCCTCGTCAAGACTCCCATTTATTATATGCTTAATTTTATTATAATTTTACATCAGTTTGCTAGGCAAACTCATCAGCTACAGATTAAGGCTAATGTATTCATTTAAATTAGAGAGGAATTAAAAAATGCAAGTAAAGCTCTAAGTGTTTGTAACAAACAGGCCTGAATGATAACATTTAGTCACAAAGATTAATTAGTTCAGATAATTTGGCAGTGCAATTTAAGAAGACTGCTTTTCTATCAGTTACTTACATCATGTTGACTTTCCTGCCATCCTTTCTTGGCTTAGAAATTTCAGGCAGGCAAAAGTCTTAACCCTGCACCTCCTACAAACCCCAACATGAACACTGCATCCACAAATGTGCCTTACAAAAGCGAGGGCCTTCCTGGCAGGGGCGAGGCCACCAGGAGTCAGGCTCCAGGCTCACAACTGGCGGGTGAGTCTGCCTACCTCTGAGTTAGATTCCCTGGGGCTGCTGGAAAACTCAAGGAACTGGTCATTCAACAGGTGGCTCTCAGAGAAGGACACCTGGAGGACTGCCATGATTAGGAAGCACGCCTCAGCACCCAGGGCTGGAGCTGACTTGAGGGCCATCTTGAAGGCAGCGTAAATCTACAAGCACGTGAAAGGCTTGAACCCGGATCCAGGTGCATTAGCTACTCAACCAGAAGTAATTACTGGTTTACATTAACTGGGCCTTGTCACCCATGCCTTTCCCCACTAAAAAACAGATCTGTCCCTCCCTTCACAAACCTAAGTTTATGAAATGCCCTGAAGTCTGTTTCATGGCCCGATTCTCGCATTTCCTTCTTCAGTGTAGGGACTGGAAACACAGAGAGAGGAGGAACTAGACAGAAACAGGTTAGCCTTGACGCGGGGTCAAGTTCACCGGGGAGAAGTGGGGACACACAGCCCTAGAAACTAGTCCTACTGTCTTCCATTAGATTCTTTATTATAAAAAATCTGAAATGTATGCAAAGAGAATAATAATAATAAACCCCTGTGAATCACTACTCACTTATTAAAAGCCTCCTACTCTTCCACCCTCAAAGGAACTGTAGCTCTGCCGATGGCCCCGGCAGGGCAGACAACCACCTCCAGGGCGTGGCCCCAGGGGGCCTCCCAGGCTTGTCTCAGCTGCTGGCAAACAAGGTGCCTGGAGCAGGCGCTGCCTGAAGCTGCATCGCGGTGGTGACTCCACCTGCCTTGACTGCACGTGCCCCCCTCTGTCTAGAAAACACCTTCAAGACAGTGTTCTTGGCTCTGCACACGTCCCAGCTGCGGCAAGCAGAGGGGGCCTGTCTGCGAACCTGTAGCTCCTGGTGCACACTTCCCTCTGCACCGCCCGCACTGTAATGTCAACGACCCGTTCCCATGTTCTAGCTAGACTGGAGAACTCCTTGAGGGCAGCAGCTGCTGCCTTGGCTCTCAGCAAAGCATCTGACACATAACAATTGATCAGAAGGTATTTGTTAACATTACTGAAAAAAAAAAGTATTTTCCAGTAGTCATGTATAGATGTGAGAGTTGGACCATTAAGCAGGCTGAATGCTGAAGAATTGAAGCCTTTGAACTGTGCTGGAGAGGACTCTTGAGAGTCCCTTGGACAACAAGGTGATCAAACCAGTCAATCCTAAAGGAAATCAACCCTGAACATTCACTGGAAGGTCTGCTGCTGAAGCTGAACCTCCAGCTCTTTGGCCACCTGATGTGAAGAGTCAACTTATTGGAAAAGACAGTGATGCTGGGAAATATTGAGGGCAGGAGGGGAAGGGGCGGTAGAAGATGAGATGATTAGATGGCATCACCGTCTCAATGGACATGAGTTTGAGCAAAACTCCGGAAGACAGAGAAGGACAGTGAAGCCTGGCATGTTGCAATCTATGGGGTGGGGGTCACAAAGAGTCAGACGACTGAGCGACTGAACAACAATAACAATTCAGATCTTTAACAAATTAGAGATCACAGTATTGAAACTATTTATAAGAACAAGGTCTATAATGAAACTTTATTTATCTTTCATGCCACTCTTGGGGAAGGCCTTCCTATGTGGATTCCAGACTTCAGAGACTCAACCAATGGGAATTCTGAAAAAGTCAGTACTATGTTCTAAAGAAGAATCACAACCCCCATGGGCCCACTGTGAGAGATTGGACACTACTGCAGGAGTGTGGGGCTTTAACACTTGCAAAGTTTCTCACTTATTCAAGGATACTACCTTAGCCACAGTGTGTATGGCTGATGAGAAAGCAACTCTAAGTATAGTTTTAGGAGGGAAAAAAATATACATTTTAAAGCTTTAGTTTGAAGAGGCGGAGTTTAAGTGTAAAGTTCTGTTTTCTGGCAGAAATGTGGACCTGCAATTATGTTCAAAGGAGTAGACAGCCGTGATAACCTCAGAAAAAAATGAGACAATCTTTGTCCACATTTTGTCTTATTAATAAAGTTGAATTTACTACGTAGCTTATAATTTAGAAAAGAAATAAACCTTCTCAAGGAGAATAACTAAAATTACCCATTCAATGAAAATATACCAGCTAAGTTTGGAGCAGGGACTGGGCTGAATCAGGTTGTTCAATACAAAACCTCAATAAACAATAACTCAAAAAAACCCCAAGTTCTTTTGTTTTAGAGACCACAGATGCAACAGAAACAAAATCTAATAAAAAATGAAAATCCAGGTACAGGAATTATGCATTTCATACTGAATAATTATTTCTGAACTGCCCGTAAATCCACTCTGCTAAGCTGTGCATCTAAAACTCATCGAACTGCCAAGGGGTAAACGCAGCCCCATCCATCAAGCAGCCACTTGACAAATACATTCCATAATAGAAGTTTATTTTTATGGGAGGCTGAATCAAGGACTTTCCCATGCATACAAAAACTTGTCAAAATTATTTATGAGTCTTGCTGAGACACACAATATGTCATATCAAACTCCTATTTTCCTTCCGAGCACAGACTGTCAATATCTCAGTTCCTATCAATAAGGCGGACCACCGCTGATAGAGGCCCAGGGAGCCGAGGTTGCCGGCCCGTCGCAGGCGCCGCCGGAAACACGGTGCAGGGACGCTGAAGGAGGTTGCTCACCACCTCCAGAGGGGCAGCCGAGGTGAGCACTGGGGACTGCGCTCAGAGATGGCGACAGAGAGTAAAACGGAAACAAACGCTTGAAAGACTATGGCTGATTACGGCTGAAGTGAGACAGAAACAACAGAAGATATTTCGTCTCTTATTTTACACACGAAGTGTTAGTAAAGGCTGATAAAACAAGTGCTTGGAACCAATGAGACAGCCCCTCCTGGACGCAACTTCCGTCTCCAGTGAGAGGGGACGGGACGCCTCTCGGAGGCGAGGGGCCTGCTTCAGGAGGCCACGTGGACCTGGCTCCCGCCCCCCGGAGACTGCTGTCGGGCGAGTCTCTTTAGCAGGTTAGCCTCCCGCCCTCCAACCCATCACTGCCCCCAGCACACGGGCTCGCCGAGAAGAGCAGAAACTGCTGAACGACCCTAGAAATAATTTACAGCAAAAGGAAAATGTATTCCTATTTTGGGGGGCAATAGAAACTACAGTCTAACAGCCCAGATGAGCCCTGGGACCTAGTCAGAGACTGCAGAAGCTGGCGCTTCTTAGCGATGCCCTTGTTCTATGAGGAAGCGTGTTCTATCACTGCCATTGCACATACGGAGCTCTGACAGGAGCCATGGCTGGGCTGGCGCCAGGAGCTGACCAGGAGACCATCAGTCAGACCAGCGACATCTTGGTGAGGGGATGGGGCGGGCAGAAATTGTGAGAAAGGGGTTGTTGAACACCATGTTAGCTCCTCGACATGAGCAGAAATGTGAACGCGGGACTGCCTCATGGCCTCTCTGCCCTGTTCCATTCCTACCCTTGTGGGGAGGGGAGGGGAGGGGAGGGAAGAGCAGCTGCTGGGATTCCTCCAAGTGTGAAGACCCCCAGGGACCCACCGCCTGTCCTGCTGGAACCTGCTCAGTTATATTCTAGGGCGGCATGAGGGCCTGACCTCAAAGCAGGTGACATGATGACTTTCCTAACTGTGGCCATCTTGAGTATCAGCAGAGTCTCACTCAAATCTGGCTCAAGAGACCAGTGCACAGCACAGCAAATGATGTCTGTTCTTGCAGCGGCCCAGCACAGAGTAGGGGCTAGGCGAGAGGTGCACGAGGCCATCAGTTGCCTGCACTTGATTTAAATCACTAGTTTGGGTGCAAATAAGTAACTTAAGTAGTCTTTCTGGAAGGCCTAAATTCAACAATCTCCCCGCACCCAAAAAAAAAAAAAAAAAAAAAAAAAAGGTGAAGTGACAGAAATCTACCTTTTCCTCCAGAAAGGTAACAACAAATCACAGGAAAAGGGGCGAAAAAGGAAAGAGGGTCCCATAAACCAACCTCATGTCTCTGCTCTCCCAGTTCTTTCCTGAAACAACTCTGGAATAGAGCCCCCCAAAGGCTACTGGAGCCTGCCCGGGTGCATTTCTGATAACACACCACCAGGCTGAGGAGCGGTCTGGGCTCAGTCCTGGCCAGTCACGCAGACTGAATCCGAGGGGCATCTGGAGATGAAGCGTCTGACCCCGGCTCGAGAATTAAGACTAGAAACATTCCACACACCTGCCAGCAAGGCACTCCTTGAAAGTGAGCAGTATGATGATGTGTGATGATGAGGCTTTCAGAACAATCATTTGAAATAATCAGATCTCAGAACAATTGTTTGAAATAATCAGAATATGCTTCCGTTGGGAAAGTCACAACTTTTTAAAGGTAGTGTTGATGTTGCTTAATAAATGGACGATACCCACTACTACTTTCAGATTAAAAAGCAGCGAAGAATCTGGAGGTTGGCTTTCCGAGAACAAAGTATGAAGTGCTGAATTCAAGCTGAGTCAACACATTTCGGTGAATGCCCACAGTTCACAGTTCAGTCGCTCAGTCGTGTCCGACTCTTTGCGACCCCACGAATCGCAGCACGCCAGGCCTCCCTGTCCATCACCAACTCCAGGAGTTCACTCAGACACACGTCCATCGAGTCAGTGATGCCATCCAGCCATCCCATCCTCTGTCGTCCCCTTCTCCTCCTGCCCCCAATCCCTCCCAGCATCAGAGTCTTTTCCAATGAGTCAACTCTTCACATGAGGTGGCCAAAGTACTGGAGTTTCAGCTTTAGCATCATTCCTTCCAAAGAAATCCCAGGGCTGATCTCCTTCAGAATGGACTGGTTGGATCTCCTTGCAGTCCAAGGGACTCTCAAGAATCTTCTCCAACACCACAGATCAAAAGCATCAATTCTTCAGCGCTCAGCCTTCTTCACAGTCCAACTCTCACATCCATACACAACCACTGGAAAACCCATAGCCTTGACTAGACAGACCTTAGTTGACAAAGTAATGTCTCTGCTTTTCAATATGCTATCTAGGTTGGTCATAACTTTTCTTCCAAGGAGTAAGCGTCTTTTAATTTCATGGCTGCAGTCACCATCTGCAGTGATTTGGGAGCCCAAAAATAAAGTCTGACACTGTTTCTACTGTTTCTCCATGTATTTCCCATGAAGTGATGGGATTGGATGCCATGATCTTCGTTTTCTGAATGCTGACCTTTAAGCCAACTTTTTCACTCTCCACTTTCACTTTCATCAAGAGGCTTTTTAGTTCCTCTTCATTTTCTGCCATCAGGGTGGTGTCATCTGCATATCTGAGGTTATTGATGTTTCTCCCGGCAATCTTGATTCCAGCTTGTGCTTCTTCCAGCCCAGCGTTTCTCATGATGTGCTCTGCATAGAAGTTAAATAAGCAGGGTGACAATATACAGCCTTGACGTACTCCTTCTCCTATTTGGAACCAGTCTGTTGTTCCATGTCCAGTTCTAACTGCTGCTTCCTGACCTGCATACAGATTTCTCAAGAGGCAGGTCAGGTGGTCTGGTATTCCCATCTCTCAGAATTTTCCACAGTTGATTGTGATCCATACAGTCAAAGGCTTTGGCATAGTCAATAAAGCAGAAATAGATGTTTTTCTGGAACTCTCTTGCTTTTTCCATGATCCAGCGGGTGTTGGCAATTTAAGGAAATGCTAAAAGAAAGCAAGTGGGCCAAGGCCGGCTTCATCTGATCCCACTTGGTGAGTATCTCCAGACAGGAGGCCGGGAGGGTGGGGCCCGACCTCCTGCTAAGGAATGGAGCGGACGAGCCAAGGCCACACGGCTGCTTGCAGACCTCAGTGACTGCCCTCCACTCTGTGCTCCTTCCTTCCCTCCACCCACTCCCAATGTGGGAGGAGCCCTGCAAACTGCCGGGGCTCCCCGTGAAAGAAGGGGTGAGAGGACAGGATGGGGAGGAGGGGAAGAGAAGAGGAAAGAGCAAGGCAAACCCATCACTGAGAGCAGCTCTGCCCAAGGAGAAGGGCCCACAGCTGCCTTCGGAAACCTCTACTTCAGCCTCTCTTTCCAACGCTCTTTCAATCACGAGGAGCTCTACAATCACAACACGAAGGAATACACATCGGGAAGAACACAGTCACATGTTCCCAGACAAGCTGCCGAAGGCGAAAGAGGAGAAGGAAAGCAGACTGAGCATGCCACCCGCCCGGCCGCGCGAGCCCAGCCCGGCCCACAGCCGTCCTGCCCGCGGGCGCCCCCCTTCATCCCCGCGAGTGCGCGCCCTGCATCCTGCTCCACCAGGGCCGCCAGCCCCTGCCCGAGGTGCTCGTGCCGAGCGCCCCACCGTGCCTGTCAAGGCCAACGTCCAGCTCTTCCATCCCTGCAGATGGACTCACAGGAACATCTCCAGCTCAGTTTTGAGGGAGCCGAGGCTCAGAAGAGCGAGGTGACTTGCAAACCCCAGACAGAGCTGAGATGTAAACCCAGTGTTACCTCTGCCTCCATGCCTGCCCCCCATCCTGGACATGATGGGTGCCCAGCTCCCCCACCCAGCTGTGATGACGCAGCACATCTCGGATAATGCCAGATGTCCCTGGGGGACAAAAGCACCTCCAGTGGAGAATTACCAGGTTAACCCTTGACCCAGCAACTCCACAACCTACCTCACTTCAGCTTCTACTCTCTGCTCCATCTTTATAAAATACGCCGGCAAAACTCTGCATTCCCCATTGCTACTGCCCCTAACGTCTGAGTCTGGTTCCTTCAAGGAAGGCAGAAGCAGGGTTTCTGATAAAATACAGGATTCCACTTGAATTTTAATTTCAGATAAACAACAAATAACTTTGTAGCATAAACATGTCTCAAACATTGCATTATTTGCTGTTTATCTGAAATTCAGATGGAACTAGGTGTCCTGAATTTTACTTGCTAAATCTGGTGACCCATACATACCAAGTTGGAAAAAATCAAATATACACAATAAACTGTGGAAAATTCTTAGAGAGATGGGAATACCAGACCACCTGACCTGCCTCTTGAGAAATCTGTATGCAGGTCAGGAAGCAGCAGTTAGAACTGGACATGGAACAACAGACAGCTTCCAAATAGGAAAAGGAGTACGTCAGGTATATTGTCACCCTGCTTATTTAACTTCTATGCAGAGTACATCATGAGAAATGCTGGACTGGAAGAAACACAAGCTGGAATCAAGACTGCGGGGAGAAATATCAATAACCTCAGATATGCAGATGACACCACCCTGATGGCAGAAAGTGAAGAGGAACTAAAAAGCCTCTTGATGAAAGTGAAAGTGGAGAGTGAAAAAGTTGGCCTAAAGCTCAACATTTAGAAAACAAAGATCATGGCATCCAGTCCCATCAATTCATGGGAAATAGACGGAGAAACAGTGGAAACAGTGTCAGACTTTATTTTGGGCTCCCAAATCACTGCAGATGGTGACTGCAGCCATGAAATTAAAAGACGCTTACTCCTTGGAAGAAAAGTTATGACCAACCTAGATAGCATATTGAAAAGCAGAGACATTACTTTGCCAACTAAGGTCCATCTAGTCAAGGCTATGGTTTTTCCTGTGGTCATGTATGGATGTGGGAGTTGGACTGTGAGAAGGCTGAGCACCAAAGAACTGATGCTTTTGAACTGTGGTATTGGAGAAGACTCTTGAGAGTCCCTTGGACTGCAAGGAGATCCAACCAGTCCATTCTGAAGGAGATCAGCCCTGGGATTTCTTTGGAAGGAATGATGCTAAAGCTGAAACTCCAGTACTTTGGCCACCTCATGCGAAGAGTTGACTCATTGGAAAAGACTCTGATGCTGGGAGGGATTGGGGGCAGGAGGAGAAGGGGACGACCGAGGATGGGATGGCTGGATGGCATCACTGACTCGATGGATGTGAGTCTGAGTGAACTCCTGGAGTTGGTGATGGACAGGGAGGCCTGGCGTGCTGTGATTCATGGGGTCGCAAAGAGTCGGACACAACTGAGCGACTGAACTGAACTGATGTTTACATGTTAATGGAGAGAAAATCAGTGTTGGAGGCACAAATTTTGCATTTCAGCTAGCTTTTGAGACAGGATTCTATTATGTTCTCATTAAATGTACCATTTTCCTTTTGCATCTGTTAGTAATGGACAGTAATAAAATTAGTATTTGTTACCTCCTTAAAAACCGGTACTTTTCATTCCTATTTAACTCCAACCACAGAAGCTATCAACTGCTGTCTAACAATAGTTTGCAATTAAAAAAAAGGAAAGTTCTCCTATCTTCAACAGATATCCATTAAATATATATTTTTCTGGACCAGAAAGGTTCTCAGTCCAGTACCAACTTCAAAGCGTCTCGTAACACAAGGTTTACACGTCCATAGGGAACATGGGGTAAGTAGCACACAGGTTTCGGGAGTTCTGGCCCCTTCTCCAGGATGTTCCTGACGGCAAGCCTTCCTTCCTAATCAGTCCAGCTCGTGCTGGCCTCACCGTGTGGGACTCCGGGGCTGGTTCCAGCCAACACCTCTGAGCTCCCTGCGCCCACCCCGCATCCCTGTTCCCTTCCATGCTGGGGTCGGCAGAAGGGAGCACGGCCGAGTCCCTGCCCCCGACGGGCTCAGGGTCTGCAGGGACCTCACTTCACAGGCACTGACAATTCTGAACAGAAACGACCCATTTTTGGCAGGAAGCTTCAAAAAGACAATTCTGGAGTGATGGCTAGTGGATGACTCGGTGCAGGGTGGGGGCAGGCAGACGGAAGCTGGGAGGACCAGTTGACACCCCAGGGGGGCTTTGCGCACGTTAACCTGGTGTCATCGTCCAGTCGTTACAATCATCCTCTAAGCGTTTACACGCATATGTGTTATCTTTCCAGCCCAAGAACAACGGGTTCATACCTCCTGGTATTCCTAATACTCTGAGCATAAGGTTGAATACAAGTAGGTAAATAAATATTACAATTAGAAATAGTGAATGTAGTGCTTGCATTAATAAAACAGATAAAAATTCTGTGCAGAAAAAAGAGAGTAATAATGAAAGTAAAGACGTGTAGGCCTTCTATAAACTTACATCCAATGGCTAATTCTTAGTATGGTCACTACTTTACCCACTTGAAGATTTGCCATATTTCTTCTCAAGGGAAAACTTAATTACTGAAAACTTTGGCAGATACACACAGCTTTTATTTCTGAAAATCACCCTGGTCTAAGTCATACTAGGTTGATGATACTTGAAGAATACCAAGAAAAAGAGACTTGGCCAATCTCATCTGATCACTTCACTTCAGCCCCTGGTAACAACAGGGCGTACTGTGAGCCTGGAACAACCTCACTCTTTGCAGCTGTAATAACTTTACGAATTGCAAAGCACTTGTACAACCACTTTCTCTTTTTATTCTCCTAAGAATTTGGGCCAGGACTACATCATTCCATTTAAAATTATTTCTGAACAGGCAATACATTCACCTAGTTCAAAACTCAGAAGGCACAGATGGGTATTCAATAAAAACAAACAAGAGAATTCCGAAAAAATAGGTGATACTATCCAAAATATATCTGGAGAAGGGGATGACAAGCCATTCCAGCATTCGTGTCTGGAAAACCCCTTGGACAGAGAAGCCTGGCGGGCTACAGTCCAGGGGGTCACACAGTCGGACACAACTGACGATTAACACTTTCACCTATAATCGATAAGAGAGGAAAGACTTTTACGGAAAAATTGACCAGACGAAACACAAGCACTTTGACCAGCAGGTCCTCTGGTGGAGGACCAGGGGGTCTTCGCCCACTGAAGGAGGCAGGAGGCGGAGGCCAGGCTGACAGAGAAGGACGGGGCTCCAGGGGTGTCCTCGAATCTGGAAGGTAACTGCACTTAGCGCATTCACGGGGCCTTTGATGAGCCACGCGGGTCAAGGAAGGAAAAGGAGAGCGGCCCTGCCCTGGGAGGAGCGAGGCCTTCCTGAAGAGAGCTGCTGCCCACGGAAGATAAGGCATCTCAGCTCGGCCGTCAGGGGCCTGCGTGCCGGCCCGGCTCTGCCCAGGTGGGGCGAGGCCGTAGGAACGGCCCCAGTGCATGGCTGGCCCGACTCCTCAACTGGAAGATGAAGCTAGTAACCAAGTCTCCCTGGTATGGCAGAGACAGCAGTGGGTGGCGGACGCAGGTCCCACGGCCATGAGGGGCTCCACATGCACCTCAGGGAGTTAGGGCCACAGGGGACGCAGGCGCACGGCACAGCGCGGGGGTCCAGTTCAGACTCAGGAGGAAGCATCTCAGGAGAGGGAGAAGCCTTCGGGGCACAAAGGAGCAGGGGGTGGCTCTGGAGGCTGCAGAGCCTGGACTTGAGTGGGGCAAGCATGGGAGGGCCCCGGGGTTCAGAGCCCAGTGACCTTGAGTCACGTCTCATCTGAAGCCACCACTGCTTAAGGCGCCCCCAGAGAAGCAGAGCCAGCCTGGTCAAGGCCAGCAGCCGCAGGCTGGCCAGATGGGCTGGGACAGGGGCACAGGGGCCCTGGGCTTGTGCTGCCCATGGGGGAGAAGCACCGAGTCCAGGGCAACAGAGCACCTGCATGATTTCCCTACGTACACACTTATCCCAGTGGTTAGCACGAGAGAAGTCAGCCAGGCCTTCAGACCTGGGATACAGCAGGGTAGGGGAAATGGGGTGGAAAAGCAAGAATTCTTTGCTGAAGGTGCAAACGAAAACAAACAGCTCACATAGTTTGGAGGCTGAACAACTGGCTTTTGAGCTGAAGCAACTTGTGTTTTGCACAGAACTGAGCTCTTTTTCTCAGGAGGTGGGTGGGCGGGGGTAGAGGTGATGACAGTTCTTTGAACAGGAAGAAGATGAGCAAACTGGGGCCTGTTGTCCACACTGAACAAAGCTCACAAGCCCAACCTCCCCGGTTTCGGGGGGAAAGAGAATGGCCACAGCTGTCATGTCCTTTTGTAGCGAGGCCTTGGTCAACAGTGAAGTCTCAAACGTTCCAAGGTACAAATCATGGTGATTCTGAAATTCAGTCAGGATGGTCAAAATTACCCTTTCACAGGATCAAAAGGATTCCAAGGCGAAGGCCCCGGACTCACACATGCACGGTATTATCCTGCCTCCCTCTTCAGGATGCTGTCCTTTACCTCCGCAATTTTCCTGAGCAAACATTTCCTTTTCCTTTTGTGCAGCTGAGTAAGTCTGCGAGCACCGCTGCAGGACGGCGGGGACCGCAGGGCGGGGAGGGGCCCCTAATTGTGAGGCTCTTACAGGGGTTGAACCTGATCATCTACCGAATTGTTGAGTTGATGGGATTCGTGTAGCTGGTTATAAATTGATAATCTAAATTAATTCATTCAAGCAGAAATCGATTTTGTAACTCCTTGAGAGCTTGTAATAATGCTTACCTCCCACTGCTAGCTGCATTCTCTGTTTCATAAAGCTGGTCGGAAGCAGCTGGATTCAGGTGACCTGCTAGCTCATTAAATCTGTTACATGTTCCTTCTGGTAAATGATATTAAGCTGAAGTGTCCTAACGTTGTTTTTTTTTTCCCCCCTTTAATTTTATGACAGAAATAACCTAATTTGTAACACAAAATAACAATCTCCTTGGATTACTTTGCCTTGTTAAAATATTTTATGCATTTTTCATTTACACAGAGGTAATGGAAAAACACTTAAAACTATCTGTTATTTAAACCACAAGAGAGATGTTCCTGAAAGTCTGATAGCTACAAAAATGATTGTCTCTTCATAGTCTTTACTTTATATCTGTAATAAAAGGCAGACAATTCAATTCATTGGTTAGTAAATAAAGCATGCTAGTTTTTATTCTGCTTCCTGTGCATTGCTAGAACTAAAATCAGATTGCTTTTTAAATTCATTTAGAAATGGGACTCATTACTTTCCTTTCCTCTTTCTAATCTAAAACGTCTGAAGTCCACTCACAACCCCACATTTTCTTCATCACCAGTAGCTGTAACCTAATTCTAAATCTCATATTAAAAGAGTCCTTCTCCAAGCCCTCTGAGCCTCATGTTCTGAGGTTGAGCAATGAAATCAGAACACCTGCCTTTTGTGCAGGAGACGATTATAAGACATTTCTGGTAACCTCCTGATTTCATTTCCTTTTCCTAAATAAATTTTCAAATAAAAACATCCAGCATGCCAGAACAACAGAGGTAAGAAATGTCTTAGGACTCTAAGTGACTAATCATTTTTATTGCTATAATAAGTGATAAGTGTTTCTCGACCAGGGGAGGCATATAAGGGGAGGTTGGGGGGTTGAAGCCACCAACCCCCCTCCTCTTAAAAGATGCTCTACCGTTTACACAGGAGCCCACACCCATCAATTTATAGCCTCAGAGGCTGTCTTCAAAGTGATGTCTGTTGATCTGCCTTTCCTATATGACCCACTTTATGCCAGAGACCTTAAACAGGCTGATCAACATAAAATAAGATCACTAAGTCTATAAACATTTTAATACTGACCACTACTTACTTAATGTTTAAAATGAGCATAAGTTTTCTTTTAAATTTTATTTTTAATTGAAGGATAATTGCTTTACAAAATTGTTTTCATTTCTGCCATAGGTACTTTTCCGAATACATTTCTAGCATTGACTGTATTATGTGATGTTATTTCAAAATAATTTAAAACTATGGAAAGGCCATAATTATGAATATTTAGAGTAGTTAAAAATGGAATTTTAACATTAAGAATAAATAGTTCATATTTCTAAACTTAAAAAAGCTCTTTAAAAATTAATCTTTATTTTGAGATGTACATTTCAAGATAAAAATAAATAACACAATCACTTAAAATGCATGTGGATTTCTTTGATCTAACACAGAGGTTTTTAAGGGAAAAGGAAATAAAGAAGAGAGAAAAGAAAAAGAAAGCCCCTAGCATCTCTTAAGCCATATACAATGTTTCCACAAAATCTACCCAGTGAATCAGCCCAAAAAAGGTGGTGAGAAGCTAAAGCGTTAACACCTCCCCTTCGGCATCTCCCATCCAGCCCTCTGCCTGAATGTTCTCCTTAAGAAAGAACGCAGAATAAGAGCTTTGAAACTTTTTTTTTTACACTTACAAAATTTACAAATCTATTTTCCAAATCTTAAACAGGAAAAATGAGACCAACAATGAATGAACATTAAGGGAAATCCAGTTTTATAAGTCACAGACAATGAACAACATTCTCTATTGTAAAATATTTCTATGTAAGTCAAGCTATTTCATACCTTAATTCTTTCCACTCTATTTTATATATATATATATACATATATATATATATAAAGAGAGAGAGAAGTACATTACTATTTTAAAATAAATTTTAGAATCATTTTATATTTGCAAAATACAGAGAGCTAGTACAAAGGGATCCCACCTAAAAAAAACAGAGATAACTAATGTGCAGCAGGATACAAAGCAGAGTGACCTGAAGCTACACACATATTGTCAGCAAAACAATTCAGGGATATAAGTAAAACACTCTTTTCACTGAGGATCTGTGCTCAGCTGCCCTGACAGCGTAACACCTAATGCTTTATCTTGAACTGCCCACTTTACAACTCACCCCTCACTCCAGCCCCCTCGCCAAATCTCAACTGGTCCACAACACTGTCACTCAGGCCCAATTACTGCGGAAGGTTCCCGAGAAGCCTCAAACCCCCTCTGCGGTCCTCCCACGTGCCCCCAAGGCAGAGGGGATGTCCCCAAGGCAGCCAGGATATCCTCCTGAAATGCAGGTGAGCTCCCATCTCCTGGAAGCCCCGCCCTCCTTCTCCACACCTCTCCAATTCTCCCAAGACTGGGCTACAAGGTCCTTCCTTACAGTCAGCCTGAAATATTCAACCAACAGAATATTTGGGAAAGTAACTGTATGGTCTCAAACTACTTTTCCCAAAAGAAGTCAGATAAAGGAAATATAGAAATTGAATAAGTAAGATTTCTAACATGTTGTTTAAAAAAAAAAATGGACACAGAGCCACAGCTCATCATTTTTATAATATCTGAATACCACTCCGTCTCCTGGGAATTTCACTGCCTTTATGTCTGGGCAGTTGATGAATCAGTAATCAACTTTCCGCCCGCCCCCCCCCCCCATTCCCATCACTCTTAAAAAGTACTTTGTTATCAAAATCACTCTTAGAGTGTTGTCCAAACTCTCTGCTGATGGCTTGCCCTTGCCCTCAGGGAGGCTTCTCAGTGGCCCCCTTCTCTGACGGCCCTTTACATGTGGTCTGGAACACCATGGCCACCTTCCGTAAATAGGCTCCTGACTGGGGACACCTGTCAAAGGTGACCTGTGAGGCAGAGCCCGCCTCCCTCTGAAATCTACATAGGAGCCCCATCCAGCAACAGCAACCCACACTCCTTGTAACGTCCACCATGCCCTTTCCCAAACACTTTTCTCCTGGGGAGCAGAGTTTCTTGATACAATTTCTCTAGAAAATTTTAAAACTTTTGTGGTTTTTCTCAAGTTATTCCTTCATAGGAAATCTGCATGATTTTCAGTAAACAGCACCAGTGACCTAACTTGTTTTAATTTTTTTGTAATTTTTTAATCAGAAATCACTTCAAACTTTACAGTTTACCAGGATGGTACAAAGAACTCCCTTACTTTTTTTTTTTTTTAACATTTTGCAACATTTGCTTTATCTGCTCTCTCTATATTTACACGTTATTTTCTTTTTTTATGAACCATTTGAAAATAAAATATTTTGCTGTGAGCTTCCTAAGAACAGGAACTTCCTCTTCAAATTTCAGGTGTTCCAGGAATGCCCCTTAGAGAAAAAGGACCAAAACTCAAAACCAAAGAAAGAAAAGAAATTTTGGTCAAGGGTGCCCCCAAGCCTGCGCACTGCAGTATGAGGCAGCCTTGATCATCTGTTGGCAGGGTCCCTGAACCTCATCACACGATGTTCTTGTCATTTATTAAAAGTACAGACCTGCCACTGAGGAGAGTGTTCCTGTATGTGAGTGTATCTGATTCAGACTTTTCCTACATCCCATACCTACAAAGCACTTTCCACTCATTTCAAGCTTCTAAAACCCAGTTCAAAAACACATTTTCCCAAAGAGCTCTCTTGATTAGGAAACACCTGTTTACTGCTGCTTACTGCTGAATATTTTGTGCTTCACTGTTTCATACTTCAGCTTCCATCTAATCTTTTAAACCAATTTTAATGAGTTTGACGAACACATGCCCCCCACCCCCGGCATGCGCACCTGCACGCATGCTTCAGTCGTGTCCGACTCTGTGCGACCCTGTGGACTGTAACCAGCCAGGCTCCTCTGTCCATGGGATTCTCCAGGCAAGAATACTGGAGTGGGTTGCCATGCCCTCCTCCAGGGGATCTTCCCGATCCAGGGATCAAACCTGTGTCTCCTGCAGCACAGGCAGACTCTTTACCACTAAGCCATCAGGGAAGCCCCACAGGTACCCCTGTAGCCTCCACCAAAAATGAGATACAGAATATTTCCATTTGGCAAAAAGATTTCCTCCCGCCTCCATTTCAACCCCAGGAAACCCCAGAACTGGTGTACCTCACTATCCAATATGATTGCCTATAACAGACTTTAAATGACATCAAAGAGCACTCTTTTTTTTTTTTGTCTAGTGTCTCTTTGCCCATCCATTCATTTGTTGATGGGCATAAGGGTTATTTTTAACTTTTAGCTATTACGAACAGAACAACTATAAACATTTACATAAAAATCTCGGCATAGACATATGCTTTCATTCCTCTCGGGTAAATTCCTAGGAGTGGGATTTCTGGGTCATATGGTTAGGAAGTATACGTTTAATTTTATAGGAAATTGTTCACCTCTCTTCTAAACTGGCTGTGCCTGTTTACGTTCCCACCAGCAGCGCACCACAACTCCGGATGCTCCACCTGGTCACTGGCATTTGGCATTCTCGGTCCCTTTAATGCTAACCACCCTAGTGGCTGTACAGCGGCATGTCACTCTGGCTCTAATCTGCACCTCCTGATGACTGGTGATGTCCGGCATCGTTTCACAGGTTTTTTGGCCATTTGAATATCTTCTTTTGCAAATGCTTTAGTTCTGTTATTTAGTCTAAGCCATGCTCTGTGTATCCTGGACCCAAGTCCTCCACACAGCACTTTCTCCTACTCTGTGACTTAGCTTTTTATTATTGTTTTTCACGGTAGAGTAAACGCTGTAAGTTTTGATGAAGTCCCACTGATCAATATCTCCTTTCATGGGCTTCACTATTTGTATCCTAGCAAGGAAACAGTTCCTGGGGTCGCAAAGAGTTAGACAGAACAGTGCCTACACAACAAAGGAAGCTTTGCTTACACAGAGGGCAAAGAGAGCTTCCCCAGTGTTTTCTCTTGGAAGTTTTATGTGTGTGGCTTTCACAGGGAGTCTCCGATCCACTTCAAGCTGAGTTCTGTGAGGAGTGCAAGGCTCTCACATGCGAGCTGCCCCGTCTCTTCCCTTGATGGTCCCTCCCGTGGACTCGTTTCCTCCAGACCGCAGACCACACTGTGCTACGTCTCAGCACATGTGGTCACTGTTGATGATGTCTGGTCATCAGGGACATCATGACATTGGGGGTCTGGGTTCTTCAGTCTTCCCTTGAGAGTGAGGACCAGTCTGACCAGCCGTTCCCTCCACCTGGGGGTCAGCTCGGGTCCTCCGAGGCCGGCTTTCGGGCTCTCAGGGCAGATCCAGGGCAGGCCGTGCCCGTGGGCCCCGCGGCTACCGCACATCCTCACTCTGGGTCAGGAGCGAACCACAAGCCCCCGCGGGGAGGCTGCAGGGATGCGAAGGGCCCCGGGCCAGCTGGGGCTCTGGGGAGGACGGCTCCCGGGACTTGCTCTCTGCCCTCGCGAAGCTTCACCGTGTGTGTAGGTCAGCAGTCAGCTAAGTCTCCAGGAAAGGCTGGGCAGATTTTTTGGGAGTGCTTTATCTGCATGGCTCCTTCCTTCCCTCGGGTTCCCTGCTTTGCAAATTCTGGCGGCTCCAGTCTGCAAAGGTCCTGGGCCACGCAAGCCAGCTGGGCTGCGGACGCCTCCCCCGAGCTGCAGTGAAGAAGCGGCTTCAGGAAGCAGGCCACACGGCTGGAAGCCCGTGAGGTCTCTTCTCTTGGGAACCCCCATCCTCACTACTGTGCTCCAGTGTCTGGATCAGCCACCTCGTTTCCCTCACCTGGGTTTCTGTTTTGTTCTAACGCTGTCAGGCACGCACTGTACTCTTTACTCCTGCAGGGGCAGAGGTGGGAGGCTTCTTCCGTTTAGTTTTTGTTTATTTATGTGAACATTTCATCCACGGACACGGACCATGCTTTATTTTTTTCTGTATTCAACACAGCATCATGTACAGAACACTGCACAGAATGAACGTTCAAAAAGTGACTGTAGACCAAAGAATGACCAGCCCGTGTATTATATGTGGTTTACTCCACCTCTCCACGTGGTCAACACGAGCTGAGCTGAAAAAATTCGCTGAAGTGTGGGTGGCTTCTTACTGACACAGCTGTCACTTACATGTGTTGATGGCTGAAGGATCAACATGAGCCCTCTATGTACAAGGCATCTTAATTTTTCCCACAGACGATAACACCCACCTTTATTTAAAGTAAGAAGACTCACCGTTCCCAGGTGGAGGGCCGTCAGCTGCAGCTCCGTCTTGGGACAGAAGCCCAATCCCTACCTTACGTGGCTCACGTGGCTCTCGGTGACTTTGCCCCGCTTGCGTATCAGTCTTCAGCTTGTCCTGTAAATGCCTTGCTTTCCCTTCCACCCACTTGCTCCACTTGCCCTGGCCTGGCCCTGGTCATTCTCCTTGCTCGGATGCACTGTGCCAGACAGATCCAAGGGGGAAAAGAAAAAAACAACCCTCATTTCTTCAAGTCCCTGCTCCCACGTCCCATCCCAACAGGGTGCACCTGGACCTCCCAATTTGCTACCAGGACTGCCGACCCCACCCCAGCCAGAACTTGCAGCCTGTATCCTCTCCACTCTCTTCTTCACTGAGCTTCCCCTTCCAACAGACTACAGGATCCCCTCACTTATTTTCCCTTCTGTTGAGTGCCTGTCTCCCTCCGGTAGAACAGATGCTCTACAAGCAGGAACCTTCGATCTCTTTCCGTGAGCATTCCAGGTGCTCAGAACAGTGCCCAGCTTCGTGCCCAACAAACCTTCAGTGGAGACAAAATGAAGGCGCCTCTGCCGACCCTCCTGACAGCCAGCACTGCGCTGGGCGGGGGCTCAGCCCTCACAGAGGGGGCAGTCCACGTGCGAGGTGGCGAGAAGGCAGGGCTCGCACTCCCAACTCCCCTGGTTCCCTTGTGAGCTGAGAAGCCTTAAGGAATATAAGGTCCACGAGAAAAACTGAATTCTGCACCTATCCTTCACTAGGAAGAATAGGTTTGTCCTGGTTTGTCCTAGGTTCTCTGGTTTTCAGGACAAACCAGAGAAACAGGACAAACCAGAGAAATTCTGATGAGGGGACAGACTTGCAGGCACTGAACGCTGAGCCCAGGATGTGTCTGAGAGTTCACGCAGATGAAGAGGCTAAGTGAGGCAGGGACTGCCAGAGTAGAGGCCCTCTGGGCTCAGAAAAGTCAGAGGCAGCACTGAATTAAGGGCTCAAGTCACTTCCTAAGATACGTGCAAAGTCCATCAAGCTGATGATCAATGTTGTTGTTCAGTCGCTAAGTTGTGTCTGACTTAGATATGCAGATGATATCACTCTAACGGCAGAGAGCGAGGGGCAACTGAAGAGCCTCTTGATGAGGATGAAAGACGATAAATGTTACGAGACAAAGAACAGACACATTTAAATTTAGTTCCAGTGTTGCACACTTACTGATTATAAATAAAAATATACCTGTATGATGCCAGAGGCTCATTTTAAATAGAAAAATGACCATGCCTGACTCACCTTTTCTCTAGAAAGAGAGGTTGCTAATCTTAAAAACAGAATTTTCTAACTGCCACTACATTTTGCTTGTCTCTAAACTGTACTGGTGCCAAAACATTTAAAATACACAGTTCTAGAAAATGAATATATTAGTATTTACAGAAGGTAAGCTGGTTAAAAACAGAATCATTTAGTGTTTGAAGGCCCTGCACCGCACTGGACAAACTCCGATGGAAGGGTGTGCGGAAAGCGGGCATGCTGTTGATACAGGAGTCTGTCTCGCTTCCCCCAGGTTCTGGTCCCCAGGTGGCAATCGGTGCAGTCTCAGCCCCCAGCCTCACTGAATATATTCCATGATTATCTGGATTGTTCTCAGCAGGTAGTGAAACTGAAAAGTTTAAAGGAGCAGGAACGTGCCCAGGGCCCAAGCACCCAAAGCCAGCTCCTTCTGCTCACACCCTCGGTGCCAGGCCAGCTCCGTGCTCCCGACCTGCCGGGTGTCATCCATCTCTGCTGACTGGCAGCTCAGCAGCCCCTTCACACACTCAGAGCCACAAACAATGTTGGGACCATCTGTGTCCTGAAGACGGGAGGACGGAGCAGCACTTTCCCTTCCCCACGTGCTCAGCTGACAGTCTCTGGTAAAATACACAAAACAACAGACTGCGGTTCGCCTCGCGGAGCTGTGTGGAGCATGCGTCTCATCCACACACCTCAGAGGTCGCTTGAGACTGGAAGCCACAGTCAAGAGGCAAGTGTGAGTTTTGTTTCGCTTCTGTGAGAAGAGTTCACGCGGCGTCTGTGAGAGCTCACGGAAGGGCTGCCGGCAGATCACAGCCTCAGTTCAGAAGGAGTGCAGCCCTGAACACTTTACCCGGTATAAAAATCATCTGTGAAGCTGTAAAAACTGCAGCTGAAGTGCTCAGGAAACCCTGTCAATTCTCTTGCTTTTGAAAGAGGTTTCTGTTGTCATACACACAATTTCAAATGTTTAATAGCACACAGAAATAGAAAATAATCAGACAGCGTCAAAGTGAATCAGACCCAGGAATTTCAGAGAAAAAAAGATAAAATTAAGACAAAATTTCCTTTAATGACCACAATTTTCCTGTAATTTTTTAGATTCCCTTGGCGACTGCCCAATTTTAACCGAAACCAGTCCTGGTGAACTTGGTTGAGATACAGTAAGTGGCGGAGTACCACATTTGACTCTGGACTCATGGTTCACAGCAGGCATCGATTGAAGTTCGCACAAGCAGTGTCTCATTTCTGTACACTTGTGCTTCTCTGACCCCAGGCACCTCAAGCTTCACCAAGGTTTACTGCTTTCCCCGAACTTTGAGATCTCTCTAAGATTACATCAATAGCAAGTCATAGAAACCACCCAGACTTTCTCTAAAAGTAGTACTTTGACTTTGGTAAAGTATAATTAGAAAAAAACAAAACTTAGTTCAGGATCCCATAAACTACTTAATATTAGGTGACTAATTTTCAGGAGAATTTAGGAAAATTCATCCAATTTAATAATTAAATTTACAGAAACAGCAAATCAGGAGGTAAATATAAAGGAAAATGTAAATAAATAAAAAAACTGGAAGTATCACAAAAGAGCATAAGACTGTTTCCTTTATGACTAAGAAGTACGTTCTAACACCTAAAGTGCCAAGTTCATAGAATTTTCAAAAGAAAGAACAAACAGTTGCTTATTGCCGTGTACCCTTCTGTTTGGGCTTCCCGAATGACCTGTGTGCGTTTCACTGCAGCGTATGCTGCACACAGTAAGATGCACCAGTGCTGAGGGAAGGCTGTGCTGAACTCTGACCCATCCATGAAGTCCCATAACCACCACCATAGCCAAGAACTGCAACTAGCCAGTCTCCCCGAAAGAATGGGACCATTTCTCTCACCTTCATGCCCTACTGAGCTCAGAAACCTCCTACAACCTGGCAGTCAAGGACTTCCTGTCTTTTATCAGAGCCGTGTCTCTTCTAGAGTTTCACACACACTGGGTCACATGGCACGTGTCTGTGTCTGGCTTCCTGCACTCAGGGTAGCACGGAGATTCATCCGTACTGTCAGTCCATGCCTTTTCTCACCAAGCATCACTCCACTTACCGTAACCATTTGCTTATCCATGCATCTTGGGATGGGCATTTCGTTGTTTTCACTATTTTGAATAAAGCTGCCACGAGCCTGCAGGGGCAAGTCTTCGTGTGGATAAGCTTTTATTTCTTCTGGGTAAATACTTGAGAGTGGAACTATTGGGTTATACAGCAGGTAAGCATCTAATTTTGTAGGAACTTGTAAACTGTTTTCCTGCCATTTTACATCCTCCCCCCACCCCGCCAGCAATGTGTGACAAGACCAGAAGGACCACATCTCACTAACATGTGGTGTCGTCCACCATGTAGCTTTCAGCCATGTTAACGGATGAGGTGTGGCGTCCTGTGTTTTAACTGCATTTCCCTGATGACTGGCAGCGCTGAGCACCATTTCATGTAGATATTACCCCTTTGTATACTATCTTTTGTCATTTTTTACTTGGGTTTTGTTTCATTATTGAGTTTTAATTTATTCTTTGAATAACTCTGGATTCAAAAACTAGGTCAAATATATATGGAGCTATTCTCTTTATTGTCTTTATGGCATCTTTTTGAAAAACAAAAGATTTCAAATTTGACAAAGTCCAATTTACCACTTGGGCTTCTCAGGTGGCTCAGCTGGTAAAGAATCCACCAGCAATGTGGGAGACCTGGGTTTGATCCCTGGGTTGGGAAGATCCCCTGGAGAAGGTTAAGGCTACCCACTCCAGGATTCTGGCCTGGAGAAGTCCACGGACTGTATAGTCCATGGGGTCGCAAATGGTTGGACACCGTTGAGTGATTTTCACTTTCAATGTTACCAATTATTTTTCTTGTAGAGTCTGTGATTTTCATGTCCTGGATATCCAGGGTATCTTTCTCAACCCAAGAGGCAAAGATTTTCTCCTGTTTTCTTCTAGGGGCTTTAGACTTTTGACTTTCATATTTAAGTTTCTGCTACACTTTTTAGTCATTTTTGTAAATGGTAAGGATCAAATTTCACTTTTTCCTATATAAACATACAAATATTCTAGAACCAATTGTTTAAAAAAATATTTTTCCCTTGGCATCTTGATGAAAATCAACTGTCCACTTACAGGTGTCTATTTATGGAATCTACTGTGTTCCATGTCTCTATATGTTGCTCTTTACCTAGTTAATTCAAATTTTTATTTCATTTTTTAGTTAAAAATTGCATCTATTTAAGGTGTATATCAATTCTTCGGCATCAAGCTTTTGAACTGTGGTGTTGGAGAACACTCTTGAGAGTCCCTTGGACTGCAAGGAGATCCAACCAGTCCATGCTAAAGGAAATCAGTCCTGAATATTCATTGGAAGGACTGATGCTGAAGCTGAAGCTCCAATACACTGGCCCCCTGATGTGAAGAACTAACTCATTGGAAAAGACTCTGATGCTGGGAAAGATTGAAGGCAGGAGGAGAAGGGGACGGCAGAGGATGAGATGGTTGGATGGTATCAGTGACTCAATGGACATGAGTTTGAGTAAACTCCGGGAGTTGGTGATGGACAGAGTGGCCTGGCGAGCGGCAGTCCATGGGGTCGCAGAGAGTCAGACATGACTGAGTGGCTGAACTGAACTGACTGAAGGTGTACGTGACATACGCATACAGAGTGAAGTGATTACTATGGTCAGGCTAATTAACATATTTATTTCTACATATTGTTTCATTTTTCTTTTTCCTTTTTGGTGAAAGCACTTAAATCTAATTTCTTAGTAAATTTCCAATATTCAGTAAGTACTAGTACCTGCAGTCATCACACTGTACATCAGACTTTCAGACGCATCCAGCTGAACCCTCATGCCTCTGACACATCTCTCCCCACTCCTTCACCTCCCACCCCTGGTTGATGCTGCGGCTTGACAGCAGGCCTTGGAATAAGACATGAATGTCCTCCAAGTCTACTGACTTTTCCAACATTATTTTGGTTGTCAGAGGTTCTCACATGGGCATATAAATTTGGAAGCAGTCTGTTGATTTCCACTAAAAGCGTCCTAGAATTTTGATCCGGAGTATGCTAAGTCTATAGATCAATTTTGGGATAACTGACAGCAATATTGAGCCTTCCCATCTAAAAATGTGGAATCTCCACTTTTCTAGGTTTTCTTTAACTCTTTGGAAAAGGGTTTTGAATGTTTTACTATACATGTCTTGAACATATTTTTTAAAAAATCTATCACTGGTTTTCAATATATTTCTTTAAAATTTTAATTTCATTGACTATGAAATCCTTCCACCTTTGATTGGGTTGCCTAGAAAGTCCATTTAGGTTATTCTGTCTCATCTTTTTGGTCAATCCAGCAGTCAGGCCACAGTGACTCAAGACGGCAGCCCTACCACTGCTTCAGAGTTCACCTCACACCTCTCCAAGCACTTTGTTTGTGTCATTGTAGAAAGACCTCCTCACGGCTCCCCAGGGAGCAGGAGTAACGGCGGGGGGCTGCTCCCTTTACTGCTAATGGGTTTCCTTCCCACGACACTCTCCTCCAAGAGGATGGACTTGGACGCTGTGCTTGAGCTCACGGTGTCTCACGTGGACCCCTGCTGGGTCTTCTGATATGACACGACCTACAGTGACAGTCCCACCATTCTCCTCATGAGGCTGTCATGAATCTGACAGACACCAACGATGCCGTCATGCATCAAAGGGGCTGTGAAATCAGCATGATCTTAATACCTTTAGATGTGTCCACCTACAGGTCATGGCTTCCCCAGAGGCTCAGTCAGTGACAAACCTGTCTGCAGCGCTGGAGATCCAAGTTCAGTCCCTGGGTTGGGAAGATCCCTTGCAGAAGGAAATGGCAACCCACTCCAGTATTCTTGCCTGGGAAATTTCTTGGACAGAAGAGCCTGGTAGGTTACAGTCAATGGTGTCACAAAAGAGTTGGACATAACTTAGCGACTAAACCACCACCATCCACCACTATAGATCAAAAGTTTGAAACGAATTGACTTACACAGATGTAAACCACCTTCTAAGCCATATTAACTTCCCAATGTTAAATGCATTTCAGGAATATGCATTTCTAACATATTTCTGCACTTTATCAGCTAAATCAATCACTGATACTATCTGTCAGTTTGGTCAAAATGTTTGGTATTCAGGGTGCTTATCTAGCGAAAAATACTTTTATAAAACCTCAAAACGCCTTTATGTGAAAGGTAAAGATCTTCATGACCCAGACAACCACGATGGTATGATCACTCACCTAGAGCCAGACATTCTGGAATGTGAAGTCAAGTTTGCCTTAGGAAGCATCACTACGAACAAAGCTAGTGGAGGTGATGGAATCCCAGCTGAGCTGTTTCAGATCCTAAAAGATGATGCCATGAAGGTGCTGCACTCAATATGCCAGAAAATTGGGAAAGCTCAGCAGTGGCCCCAGGACTGGAGAAGGTCAGTTTTCATTCCAATCCCAAAGAAAGGCAATGCCAAAGAAGGTTCAAACTACCACACAAATGCACTCATCTCACACGCTAGCAAAGTAATGCTCAAAATTCTCCAAGCCAGGCTTCAACAGTACATGAACCGTGAACTTCCAGATGTTCAAGCTAGATTTAGAAAAGCCAGAGGAACCAGAGATCAAATTGCAACATCCACTGGATCATCAAAAAAGCAAAAGAGTTCCAGAAAAACATCTACTTCTGCTTTACTGACTATGCCAAAGCCTTGGACTATATGGATCACAACAAACTGTGAAAATTGATTCTTCAAGAGATTGGAATACCAGACCACCTGACCTGCCTCCTGAAAAATCTGTATGCAGGTCAAGAAGCAACAGTTAGAACTGGACATGGAATAACAAACTGGTTCCAAATCAGGAAAAGAGTATGCCAAGGCCGTATACTGTCACCCTGCTTATTTAACTTCTATTCAGAGTACATCATGAGAAATGCTGGACTGGATGAAGCACAAGCTGGAATCAAGATTGCTGGGAGAAATATTAATAACCGTAGATATGCAGATGACAACACTTTTATGGCTGAAAGCAAAGAACTAAAGAGTCTCTTGATGAAAATGAAAGAGGAGAGTGAAAAAGTTAGCTTAAAGCTCAACATTCAGAAAACTAAGAACATGGCATCTGGTCCCATCACTTCATGGCAAATAGATGGGGAAACAATGGAAACAGTGACAGACTAATTTTGGGGGCCCCAAAATCACTGCAGATGGTGACTGCAGCCATGAAATTAAAAGACGCTTGCTCCTTAGAAGCAAAGCTATGACCAACCTAGACAGCATATTAAAAAGCAGACATTACTTTGCCAACAAAGGTCCATCTAGTCAAGGCTATGGTTTTTCCAGTGGTCATGTATGGATGTGAGAGTTGGACTATGAAGAAAACTGAGCGGTAAAGAATTGATGCTTTTGAACTGTGGTGTTGGAGAAGGCTCTTGAGAGTCCCTTGGACTGCAAGGAGAGCCAACGAGTCAATCCTAATGGAAATCAGTCCTGAATATTCATTGGAAGGACTGATGATGAAGCTGGAACTCCAAAGCTGAAACTGGCTACCTGACGTGAAGAACTAACTCACTGGAAAAGACCTTGATGCTGGGAAAGATTGAAGGCAGGAGGAGAAGGGGATGACAGAGGATGAGATGATTGGATGGCATCACCAACTCAATAGACATGAGTGTGAGCAAGCTCTGGGAGTTGGTGATGGACAGGGAAGCCTGGCATGCTGCAGTCCATGCGGTTGAAGAGAGTCGGATATGAATGAGCAACTGAACTGACTTGATTGTCTTAATATTTTTAAAATGCGAGGTACAATATCACATATTATACTCTCATATCACGTGTATTAGCATGTTAAAGAGTGTGTGAAAAGATAAACGTAACACATTCTAAAAATCTGTCTACCTTTCTTCCTTCTCTTGGAAACAATATCAACTATGCATCCTCATACATAGCGGTGGTAGTTTAGAAACTAATAGTTTGTAAAGAATTGCTGCCCAAGAAACAGTATTAAGTACCTTCTTGGAATAATTAAACTTCACTTTGGTGGTAATTTCTAATTTAACAGCAGCCCCCCATCAACATGACATGCCAGAATGCTTCTTTTGTGAGAGAGTCATATGATGGGACAGTATGTTTTCAAAGGAAGTTTTCTGGTAGTTCAGAGTGGCCTCAAGCATGTTAAATATTTCCACTTAACATGGAAAGCAAACACTGCACAGTGCAGGAAGGTTTACATGGTGCAGGAGAGTATCTCACTACCCTTCAGCCAATCTGCACATGGTGACAGGAAAGGGGAATCTGGTGGGGAGGGAGTGAGTGTGAAAGAGCCAAAGCTGGGACCACTCAAACTGCAGAGCTGAGTGACACACAGCGGTGTGGACCCCTGAGCAATTCAGGGGAAGTCAATTGTGAAATCACAGAGTTAGCCATTAACACAACAGGAGGGTGTTTCTTGCTATACTTCTCTCACTTTGATGCAGAAGGCATAACTGGTTGGCTTGATTTGGGAAAAACATCATGTTTTTGGTTTGTCAAAAACTATTATAGTAGCAGCATTATTAGGAAAACTAAATGATGATAAAAAGGAAAAAGAAATTTTCAGAGAACTTTACACCTGGGAAGTAAACCTTTCAAGAATAACAATGAGCAGGGTTGATGAGTTTCTTTGGAAGGAAAAAAAAAAAAGTTCTAATTCATCAATTTTTTAAGAATGCAACTGAATAGAAATGACAAGACCTATCAGTGATAAAAGTTTCTTTTTTATTTTACATAATTTGGAACCACCAGAGACAGATTTAATTTGCCGTCTTAGAAGGAAATTTCAATGTCTGCTTGTTAGATGCTACAATATTTTTATCTATCTCCCCGCTGTGTGATGAAGGGAGGAAAGAGGGGTGGTGCTCATAAAGGCAGTGATGAAGATTTCTTCAGTAACAGACAACACGCTGATTACTGGCCACTGGAGTATTAGAGTGAGCGGCGTCACAGCTGAGTAGCAAGGGGACACGGGTGACAAGTCCGAGCCTCTAGCGTCTAATGCGTGCGGTGAACCAGGAGCAAGCTTGTCCACATCAACACTGCCATCAGAAAATGCCAATGACAAATCAGTCTGATAATTACCCCATAATCACCTATAATAATGGTTGGATTTCTTCCTTATTTGGAAGGAGATAAGTTAATTTCATACAAAGCAAAGATCCAACAGTGTTGCTTTGAGAAAGGGACTCGAGAATTTTTCATTTTATAATCGGTTTTAAGGTTAGACTGCCTTTAATAGGAGGCTTTATAGAAGAGTTTAACACTTTTCACAGAGACAGGCAATTTCCAAACCTTTAAGGATAAAAGACACGGAAAAGTTACAAAAGAAAAGGGCCGCAAACAGCTACCCCCAGACAGAGGCCCAGGTGCACTTCCTCCTCGGGGAGACCACCATCAACCACGGACACACAGTGCTGAGCCTGCTGTCTGCGGAGACGCTCACCTTGAAGACCTGAAGTGGCTTCACTGGATCCTGGAGGCCCATTTTAAGCCAGTGGAAAGAGAAAACGGTAAAACGCTTAGCTACAAGGACACTAAACCCAAGGCGTCTCACGCAGCATTTGGGTTGAGTTTAGGTTTATGTGGCATATATTTTAGGGCGCATTTATAACATATAGAGTCTTTCTAACTTAAGGCAAAGGAAAACTGTAACTGGAAAATCATGCATGTTTGAGATGGACCCACTCTGCTCAGGAGTCTTCCCAGAGACCGAGTCTTCCCAGCTGACACGGTCTGGCTCTTGGCCAGAAGCCCTTCAAGCCCAGTCCCCACCTCAGGGGACAGGGACACGCCATCAGCCTTCGGAGGCCTCGCTGGCCTCTTCCAGCCCTCGTGCCCACCTCAGCCCCTGATGGGCTGGCACACGTTTAGCTCCACCCTGTGGCCCAGCGTTTCTCTGTATCCTTCATTACCTTCTTCTCTGATAGCCTGCCTTCCACAAAGCCAGTCAGCCTTGTCTGACCCCAGAAACGGATTATAGTTTCCGGGAAGCCAGAATGTTCCCTGTGGCCCCTGACACCACCCGGTGCTCAGGGTGATGGGCATGAGACAAGTACAAGCGGATCTGAAAAGATGGCTTTCTGGGAATCGGCCGCAGGCGGTGCCTGCCAGCTGCACAGAGCTCCCTGACACGCGGGGCCCCTGCCGGCTGCCCAGAGCTCCCCGACATGCGGAGTCCCTGCTGGTGCCCATGCCCAGCCCCCACTGCAGGAAGGCACATCTGAATCTGGGGCGCAGGGTGCAGCATGCTGGTGTGGTTCGCCCACTCGCCGCCTCTGCACCAGAATGCTGCTGACCCTGATGGAGAACGGCCCACGGTCAGTAAAGCACGTGCGGCTTCCATGCCTGGGCTTCTGCGGGGCACACTGGTGCCTGATGGCCCTCCCTACCCCTTCTCTGACCTTGCCACTCATCCTGGCTCTGCGAGGCGGGCACCTGTGCACACGGACACTGGCCATGTGATACCCTGGCTCGGCCCGGCCCCACGCTGCTCTCGGGGCTTGGAGGGGCTGTAGGTCTGGAGGAGAGGTGACACCGCACTGCCGGTGCTCCCCTCTGCTGGATTCTGGGCTCCGTTTCATATGCGATTTTTTTTTTTTTTTTTAGCAAATAAATGTCTCAAAATATTCGTTGGCAACATACTATTTTAAAAAACGGTAGTATCACAAATGTTTACAAATGAATCTCTTCAGGTTGGAAAGTACCATTCTTAAAGAGAAAGGAGAAATACCGAGGATGAGAAAGTTAGCTACCCACTACTGGGTGACCCATTTGCGACTGTATAGTCCATGGGATTCTCCAGGCCGGAATACTGGAGTGGGTAGCCTTTCCTGTCTCCAGGGGAACTTTCCAACCCAGGGATCGAACCCAGGTCTCCCACACTGCAGACGGATTCTTTATCAGCTGAGCCACCAGGGAAGCCCAAAGAACTCCAAGGACATTCCCAAATAATTTTAATCTTAAAAATATCCCTCTTCCTTTTGGAATACAGGGTAAAACTTTCTTTTCTTCAGTAGTGGAAGGAGGTTTTGTAGAAGAACACAGCTCTTTATTAAAACTTGTCACTTTAATAAAACACCCACTATGTTTTTCTTTGTGGTTAAACATGATAATTGGCACGTACTGTAGGAGTTCCTAAATTAATATCTAGAGCTACAGAGTCGATGATAAAAGGCAGTATTTTAAGCTAGACTAATCCTTTTTATGGGTCTCAGAAAACAAATCTAAACTTTTGAGAAAATTTGGTATAATCACGGATATATAAAGTATTGCTTTGAATAGACTACTTCATAAATAAAAACATCATTGTTCAAATTTACATTTCCCTGACTAGGAATCAATTGATCACTTTCCTATGATGTAGTTCAGTTCTTCACAAATCATTCAACTGTGTCCTTTTCCCATTTACCTTCTGATACCTTAGGGTTCTCGTATCATCTCAAGTCGTATGAACTCAAGTATTATACATCTAGTTTGTAGTGTAATCTTAAATTCTGAACACTAGACGTTCAGTGTTAGATCACACTGAACAGAAGACTTCACAGAGGCCATAAATCCAGAGGCACTGAGAAGGCTCTCACAGGTGTGCACAGGACAAGGCTCTTACAGGTGTGCAAAGGGCACGAGCTGCCCTGATCCCCATCCCCCAGCCTGCTCACCTGCCGTCACAGAAGGCGACATCACAGAGGGTGAAGTGGCGATGTCACTGAGGGTGAGGCAACGTCACCGAGGGTGATGTGGTGACGTCACCGGGGCAAGGTGGCATCACCGAGGGTGATGTGGGTGACGTCACGGGGGCGGGGTGGCGTCACCAAGGGTGGCGGTGGCACTGGTGGTGGCATCCCCTCCTCTCTTGCTGCATGGTCAGCGTTCCCGGCCCCCTCCTCTGGGTCACTCCTGACTCAGGCTGCACTGCCACCCACACCTCCCCCCTCTCCTGACTCTTCCTGCTGTTTCCTCTGGCTCCCAAAGACCTATCACCCTCCTTCAGTTTTGATCTGGAATTCCTTGAACTGTTTTACACAATCCTCAGGGAACTTTATTCCCCTCCTGGCGTGGGCTGCCACCTCTAAGCTGACGGCTTGTAAATGTACGTCTTCTTCCCTACCCATGCTTGTTGCCATGGGGCTCAGTTCTCAGGGGATATTAGGCATCTCCACTGGGATGTTCCGCCCCGTCGCAAACTCCTGTGCTTGGGTTTCAAACCACAGCTGTACTCCCCCCTCCTCCCCTGCACCCTGGGGCCACGATGTGTCCCTTCCATGTCCTGTGTCCACAAAGTGCTTCCAGGGGGCGTCTCAATGGGACACGCCCATGGGATCTGCCAGGACCCTGGACAGACTTGCAGTTTCTACTTAAGATCTATACTCAATTATTGATTTAAGTATATAATTTAAAATCTCTACTCAACTACACACTGAAAGGATTAATCTTTTACTTCTATTCTTTATTCATATATCTTTAGATATAAATTCAGGAAGGTTTTTAAAATGAACCATCTCTCATTGAAAACGTGTTTGAGACCCTCTGCTCAAAGCCACGGTGAACTGCGGGAAGAAGCAGCTCGCGAGGCAGGGACAGTAGTCCTCATCACCATCACCTCCTCCCAAGGGCGCCCCACGCTCCTGCCCACGGTGTGAGCCTGTGTGTGGGGCGGGTGCCCGCGGTGCGCCGCGTCGGTCTGGGGCCCGCGTGTGGGGCGGGTGCCCGCGGTGCGCCGCTCAGTCGGGAGCCCGCGTGTGGGGCGGGTGCCCGCGGTGCGCCGCGTCGGTCTGGGGCCTGTGTGTGGGGCGGGTGCCCGCGGTGCGCCGCTCAGTCGGGAGCCCGCGTGTGGGGCGGGGCTCCTCTGCCACTGGCCAGGGCTGGGCCTCTGCCCTGCACTGCCGCTGGGCCGCTGAGGCAGCTGAAGTGCCTGCTGCCTGATGTGGGAAAGTCTCTCCAGCGCAGCTCGCAGACGCTCCTCGCTGGCTCTGCGGCGCATGGACAGCCGCATGCACTGCTACTGTGCGCTCCACCCGGACCACCGGCAAAGCCACCTAAGTGTCAGCAAGCAGACAGCCACACTGAGACCACAGGGACTCAGGGCCTTAGACAAGGGCACTAATAGCCTGAATGGTTACGATTCTGGGCCGTCCGCAGGGCACAGAAGTCCATCTCCACTTCCCGCCAGTCCAGCACCACTCCTCAGAGGAACAGTGGCCTGTGCATTAGCCGGTAGGCCTGTATGGAACCATTCACAGGGCCTGAACTTGTCAGTGGAGATGTTTTCTTCACAGATCAGGAGCAAATTCTCAATTTAGTTAATCCCCCAATTTTAAACACTCCGATGCTCTCTATCAGAGGCCTACATGACACCCGGTTGTGACAGAACGCAGGTGGGGGTGTCTGTCATCACAGGAGCACTTAGGCTGGTCATGAGAACACGGAGCTCTGAGGGGGCTCTGGCGAGCCTCAGCAAGAGATTACCCGGAGAGCTATCGGCGGAACACAGCCAGACAGAATGTCAGACTTCCTACTCAGCGGACGTCTGCCGCAAGTGATGCCTTGTAGTCAAAGGCTGTTAAATTACCTGTGAAGGCTTCCTGGCAGCCCTGCATGTTTTCCTCATTGTTTATTTAGTTCGGAAAGCGCTTGGCCTTTGTGAGGACTGCCCTAGCTGACGGCATGGGAAACCTGGCCTTTGTAAACAGGGCGCCACGCTATTGAATCACAGGTTGCAGGCCTGGAGTCAACCTGGGCTGGGCTTGCACAGACAAATCCCCACCATGCACAACAAAGGAGCCTAATGTAAGCAAACCTCCTCTCCACAGATAAGACCAGAAAGAGAGGGACCTGGAACGGGGACGTTTGTGAACTCATCCCTTTGAAGAAGAAGATGCTATGTGACAGAAAGGGAACAAGACTTTACTGATGAGGAAACAGTTAATAATCACAGGACTCACAGTGTCAAAAGGTGGTTACTCCTGACCACAAAATGACTGCCTGACGTCTGGGGTCAGTCACTCTGGGATGACAATGTGGGAGGCTCTACTGACATAAAAACTGGTCCCAAACATGCGAGATCCTGTAGCATCTTCCTCTGTAAAAGCATCACTGGCTGGGAGACCAAAACCAGAGTGTATGTTTATGTGGGAAGCACTTTAAACGCAGCTGGTAATGAAGCACATGACTGAGCAGAGAGAGCTCCTGAGTTAGCAGGATGGGAGACTCTTCCTCTGAGAGCTGGCACACCATCTCCACCACCCAGCCCATCCGTGTCTGTGGACACTGCGTACAATGACACACAGTGGAAAAGACAACCTGTGCCAGTGTGTCAGTATCAGGCACCACTTCCTGTCTGAATGTTACTTATTAAAACAGATCCTGCCCCGTTATCACATTATCACGTCCCAAAGCCCTCTTTTTGCAGGATGGAATTAGAAAACCCAGGTTTCATTAGTATTCTCGGCGATGTTGATCACTTTAGGCTCCTGCTTAGAACACTTAAAATTTAATCTACAAGAAAAGACTAGTATCTATAAGCCATTTTTTCCCCTAGACCTATTATGGAAAGTGTGAATTGTAATTTAACGTAAAAGTAAACAAAATGTACCATCAATGAATGCTTCCCTCATTCGTGATTGTTTTTATTCCAAAAGCTCAAAGTAGAGCTTCTATTAAATCAGGTGTGTGTTTATGAATGACCTTCAATCATTGGTAAATACAATTATAACTGACAGACTCTTCTCAAAACTGCTTGGCTACAAGATGCATCTTCTCCAAGATAACATATGCTTAGATAACGCTGCATCAAGCAATTCAGATATACATACCATGGAATACTTACATGCCAAACCACAACATATGGGTTACCGTACAGTTCTCATGGAGCAAAGAGCTCCTATGCAAGTCAAACTCTGATATAACCAGGCTTACGTGGATAATATATCGCCATAATTCTGCTTCAATTAAAAGCATATTTCAGCAGAAGCTCAGGATGTCGGCTCTATGCATTTTAATAATGCCAACCTACGACTCTGCTTATGCTAAATGTACATTACTCAAATGGATTCAGAATTATGCTTTACATAAATAAAGACAGAGCATATTAAGACGAAATCCTGCACAACCTAAGTATGTATTAATGGCACAGTCCCAGGATTGCTGGCAGCTCTACATATTGTGCATAAAAATCAATCGATATTATCTATGATTTTACTAATATTTTCATTTCAAATAAAATGTTTCTTATTCTTATCCTCCTGAAGATGGAGCAGTGTAGAAGCTGAGCAGAAGACTTCTGGGGCAGCCAAATGTCCCTGGGTGCACCTTGAGAGACCCTGAGGCCATGTGACTTACCCTACACTTAAAGGGACAGAATTAAGAATGCACAACCTGTATTCCAGAAGGAACGGTGACAGTTCTAAATTAGTGTTGCCTCATGCTAAATCCCCTACTTCTATGTAAGATACACAAAAACTTTAGAAGAAACAACCTACATTATTACTGGTAGTTTTCACTCTGTAAGTCATAATGAATGCTATCAAAAGACATAAATACAGTTTTGTAAATTTAACACTTCAAAGTTAGTTTCATATTTAGCATGATTAACATAATCAGGAAAAGTTGTTTAGGGTAATTTAATACTTAGGGAAAAAAACTGAGATGTCATCAGAACCATCTTTAACTGAATAGCAAACTAAACTATGACAATGTCACTATTTTGAGGATCTCACTTGTTTTAGCTCTTTATTAATAAGATTTATATAGGTATTAAGAGTTTTCAAATGAAAGGGTTGAACACTGATGGTTTTTATAGGAGGTGTGATTAAAGAATGATATGACAAGGCTTTTAACAAGCAGCGAAAACCACTGTGGAGTAAGCTAATCACTACAACAGAGCCGAGCAAACCACTGGCTCCATGGGGTACACAGGGTTCAAGCGAGGATAATGCCCACCTTCCCTTTGTACTGCTTTTTTGGACTGTACAAACTCCTTTCATAGTAGCTATCAGAATATGCATTTCAACACATATAGATATAATGTGTGTGTGTGTGTGTGTGTGTGTGTGTGTGTGTTGTGTGCTTAGTTGTAAAATCACGTCCAATTCTTTCGCAACCCCATGGACTGTAGCCCACCAGGCTCCTCTGTCCATGGAATTCTCTAGGCAGGAATACTGGAGTGGCTTGTCATTCCCTTTTCCAGGGGATCTTCCCGACCCAGGGATCAAACTTGGGTCCCCTGCATTGCAGGCAGATTCTTTACTGTTCCCTTTGAGAAATATCAGATATAAATAAAAAGCCTATGCATCAAAAAGCAAGAAACTACTGACCTTTAGCATTTGTTTGCAGAATGCAACTAAATTAAGTGTATATAAATGACAGCCAACAAATTAAAAAGTTAAAACCAGGAAACTGAAAACACAGTAAAATCAACAGAAAAGCCCTTTACAGTTTAGTTGTAAGATACTAGTTCAGAAGAACTTAAAAAATCGAACAAATCATCAGATTTGTCTTCCGTCTCTTTCTGAGCATCTCTATTACGAATCATTTATGCCTTGTTGGAAGCTGCTGCTGCTGCTGCTGCTAAGTCACTTCAATCGTGTCTGACTCTGTGCATAGACGGCAGCCCACCAGGCTCTGCCATCCCTGGGATTCTCCAGGCAAGAACACTGGAGTGGGTTGCCATTTCCTTCTCCAGTGCATGAAAGTGCAAAGTGAAAGTGAAGTCGCTCAGTCATGTCCGATCCTCAGCAACTCCATGGACTGTAGCCTTCCAGGCTCCTCTGTCCATTGGATTTTTCAGGCAAGAGTCCTGGAGCGGGGTGCCATTGCCTTCTCTGTGTTGGAAGCTGGCAGGGTACAAAGCTGATGTTTCACACCTAAGACGGCCAGGTGGGGGAGGTGCGGGCGTGGGTGCCCACTGAGGACATGCTCCTCTGAAGGGCAGCTCCGCTCAGGGGACTCTGGGTCCCCGCTGTCAGGGCACAGGGTCTGATGGGGCTGCACATGGGAGTCTGCCACACGCTCAGCCTGCCTCCTATTCCTGTCTTGGAGCTCGTGCTCGTCTGCTTATCCAAGCGGGTTTCTCATGGCAGGGGCAGTCCGGAAAGGTCTGAGGCACCGGCAGGAGTGACCACTGCTGCGAGAGCTACTCACGTTCCCCAAGGGGGCGCCACAAACCCTTCTCTTCCCTCAAGGTCTGGAGGCGGCTGTAGGGACCCAGGCTTCGCGCTCCGCTGCGCCTTTCTGAGGACCAGACGGAGTCACCCAGGCCTCAGTCATTCTGCTCATCCGTTTACAGGCATGAGGCGTTCTCATGGAAAGATGGGAAGGGGCTGGGTAATACTTTTTAGCATACATTAAATCCTCCAGTAGAAGATTCGCAGTGCGGCAAAGTGTAACTCTTCTAATGACCTTAGAATAAAAGACACCTGACCGGGCAGTGCCGGGCCAGGGCTCACCTCCCAGGCAGGGCTGCATTTGGTGCCCACGCTGGACAGCGTCTCATTTGACCCAGGAGGGATCAGTCGGTGATAAACATGAAACGAGACGCATGAGACGAGGGGCTCCCAGACACTGCCCTTGACATCACATGGCCCTGTGGCCTCCCCAATACACACACTGCACAACCTTCACAGACAGTGCTGTGCTCTCTGACGATGCCAGGACCCTGGACACGTGGGTGGCACTCACTCTGCCCCTTTGGGAAGCCAGGCACAGGGTCCCCAAGGCACTGCAGCTCTGATTGCATAAGGACAGAAGCGCGTGGCCCACCAGGACCAAGGGACACTGTTCTGTGATGAAAAGGAGTGAGCTGTCACCGTGAGAAGACACAAGGAACTGAGAGGCACACTGCTAAGTGAAAGAGGCCAGGCTGAAAAGGCAAGGCACTGCATGGTTCCCACTGGAAGACATTCAGAAACAGGCAAAATGATGGGGCCAGTAAACCGATCAGCAGCTGCCAGGGGTGAGGGCGACTGGGGGCGGCGGGCGAAGAGGCATCAATGTTCAGGACAGTGAAAAGTCTCTGCACAACACTGTGATGGAAGATGGCTGTTCAGTCGCTAAGTCGTGTCCAACTCTTTGTGAGCCTATGGACCGTATGGGGCTCTCCAGGCAAGAATACTGGAGTAGGTTGCCATGCCCTCTTCCAGGAGATCTTCCCGACCCAGGGATCGAACCTGCATCTCTTACGTCTCCTGATTGGCAGGTGGGTTCTTTACCAAGAGTGCCACCTGGGAAGCCCTTAAAGAAAGTAAGAGGCTTTAAATAAAAATATATCATTTGACTTACTTTCATTCTGGATTCCAACTGGTAGTAAGTTTATTACCTATACTGAACATTTCTTTTGAAATTTAAAATCTACTTGGGAGACAATATCTAAAATACAAATATACCCTATATTATCACTGGGTGCTGACAGGCTGCTTGAGGTTACACAGTAAAGAAGAAGAATTCGACTGAAAAGTCTTCATCCTCTTGCCTTTAGAACACTCACCAGGATCTTACTTGGCCTGCTTATTTGTTCTTGTCTCACATTCCTCACACACACACACACACACACACACACACACACGTGCACACTCAGGAAGCGCTCCTCCTCTGCTGACCTCCGACACTGCCATCACCCCAGCACTCACACGTAACGAGGACCTGCACTAATACTGGATATGAAACACATTCTTCAGTACTGAGTACTTGACTCCAGAGCACTCGAAGATGAGACGTGAACAGTGGTTCTCCAAACCAGGGAGATGCTGACAAATAAGAGGGTAAGACAGACCATGCTTGAGCTCATCTTGGAAAACAGGAAGGTGAGGCAGAGGTAAGGAAGGCAGTCTCAACTCTTTACATAAAACACGGATACACAGCCCGCCCAACACTTTGGTCACGTCTCATGTTAAGGACCTCGAACAGGCTGGAGGTGGAGCTTTACATGTCCACCCTCGAAAGCTCATGAGGAGTGGTGCTGAGGGCCAGGGGGTTTAAAGAGCCACCCAGCCCGTAAAAGCCAGTCCCTGCTGGGCCATCCGCCTCCCTCCCATTAGAGGAGAAGCCATCTTCACATGATCCCCGGAGGAAGGCAAGGACTGTCAGTGCAGACATCCAGGGAGTTCACTGATCAGATACTTACTACGCAAGTATCTTTATGTTGATACAAACTGACATTTTCAAGTTCCTAATCTCTATTAAGAATAGCGGACTGTAACCCTCTCCTGTTTACTCCTCAGAACAATTTCGAAGTTCAGTCCTTTATGGAGAACATCCCACGAAGAAGATACAGAGAGAAGACAGTGAAACACTCCCTCTACTCCAGTAATTAACACAACACAGCCCAGAGAAGCCGGTCACGTGCGGCCAGATGTAAGGCGTCCACCTGGGACATTCGTGATGGGGTGACTTTGTGGGGGATGGAGGAGGCCGAGGTGCAGCCTCTGTGGCAGGCACAGGCCGCGGCACTAACAGGGGAACTGGTGTCGCCAAGGGAGGGGGGCAGCAGAGGAAGGGACCCCACAGGCAGGCTGGGCAGGGAACGCAGGGCAGGATGCACAGTACTCAGCAGCGGCACACGGGGTACCAGCACCCCAGGACGGGCATCCAGGAGGGGCCCCCAGGACCACCACACTCCCAGGACTAGCACCCGGGAGAGGCCCCCAGGACCACTGCGCCTCCAGGACGGGCACCTGGGAGGGTCCCCCAGGACCACCATGCCCCCAGGACAGGCACCCAGGAGTGGCCCCCAGGACCACTGTGCCCCTGGGACCACTGCACCCCAGGGATGGGAATTTGGAAGGGGCCCCCAGGACCACTGCATCCCCGGGACGGGCATCTGGGAGGGGCCCCCAGGACCACCACACCCCCAGGACGAGCAGCCGGGAGGGGCCCCCACGACCACTGCACCCCTGGGACCACTGTGCCCCCAGGATGGGCATTTGGAAGGGGCCCCAGGACCACTGCATCCCTGGGACAGGCATCTTGGAGGGGCCCCCCTGGGATCACCGTGCTCCTGGTGAGGCGGGAAGCTGCCCAGGTGGCTGTCTCAGCCCTTCATCCCAGGCACTCATCTTAACTTAGCTGCTCTGCTCTAGCTCTGAACTCAGTGAAGCAACATCCTGATTACCATTTGGCCTCATAAGTACGTTTTCTGCAGGAAATGTGTTGATTGCTGGTATGAGTATTCCAGTCCACTTGATAGTATTGTATCTCAATTTGAAAGGAAAACATTCTAATTTTTCTAAACCTTCTAAAATAAAATGACCTTGTAAAATTTGTTACTGTGACTTTGTCAGATTTATCTCTGGTTATATGTAAGACTGTGTTTTGAGAACTAAGTTAAGTCATAGGACACCCAGCTGGGGTCACAGAGGACTGCTTGGTGTGGGAACCTCCCACCCCCACATCTGGTGGCAGCAGAGGTGGTGTGAGCAGGGAGGTGGTGTGAGCAGGGAGGTGGTGTGAGAGTAAAGTGAGCAAGGGATAGTGTGAGCAAGGATGGTGTGAGAGTAAAGTGAGCAAGGGTGGTGTGAGCAGGAGGTGGTGTGAGAGTAAAGTGAGCAAGGGTGGTGTGAGCAAGGATGGTGTGAGAGTAAAGTGAGCAAGGGTGGTGTGAGCAGGAGGTGGTGTGAGAGGAAAGTGAGCAAGGGTGGTGTGAGCAAGGATGGTGTGAGAGGAAAGTGAGCAAGGGTGGTGTGAGCAGGAGGTGGTGTGAGAGGAAAGTGAGCAGGGAGGTGGTTGTGAGCAGGGAGGTGGTGTGAGTAAAGTGAGCAAGGAGATGGTGTGAGAGTAAAGTGAGCAAGGGGTGGTGTGAGCACAGAGGTGGTGTGAGCAGGGAGGTGGTGTGAGAGTCAAGGAGAAATGCAAGAGGAGAGACTGGGTTGTTTTCACAACCCAGGTAACATCCTGGAAAAATTATCTTTAAGCCTAATATAACGTCTATCCATAAATACGGCTGCTTCATACACTCTTTGCCTAAATTTAAATATACAGATAAATATGTGTGTGTGTACATGTGGGTATATATAAGGATCAATAACAACTAACTCCACAAAACTTCATATCTAATAGCAATGAAAGTTTCAAATGATAAGATTAGGCTACCTAAGATTCAAAACAACGTTAGGACTAGTTTCAGTCATTAAAATCTTACTAATTATTGCATGGTTATAATGTCTGTCCTTCTTGAAGCACTGATTCCCTATTACATGACAATAAAAAGGTTCATATTATTTTTTCCCTTATCTAATATCTTTTAAATCCTAAGTTCAAGGAGAAAAGCTTAATGAAATATCTGTGCTGACATAATCATATAGCTATTAATGATACAGCTAAAGGATATACAGTAACAACCACATATAAAAAGATGTAAGTGTCTGTTTTGAAAATAATTGTTTTGGAATAATATTTGGTTTATTTCTCCCAAATAACTGTTTTTGGGTGAGTTGGTTTTTTAAATAATTCTATGCATGCTAACTTATGATTAAACAAGTGTTTCTCTAGTTTACATTAAGTGCTGAGGTTGGCCTGATTTCCTACTGTAAGAAAGCATTGTTTTTGAATCTCAAATATCTTAATGTCAAAAGAATAAAGAAAAATTAAATCAAGCTACGTACTTACCATCATTATAGTTACTAGTAAAAATATGTCAAGTATATATTTATGTGTCTGAACTAGTGTAAACTCACACACAGTCACACACACCCCTCCCTCCTTTCTCTTTCTTGAGTCTTTCTTTCGTTGTTGTCCTTCCAGTTAAGGTCTCAACTTTTCCCCAGGAAAAGAGAAGCAGATAAGCATAGTGCCCTGTGCACCAGGTGTCCTGGTACCTATCAAAAGTAAGCTTCCAGTCCACACAATGACACAAAAATAGGATACTGCATCTGGGTTGTGATAGGTACTAGTATACTTTGCTGTCACATTCTTGGCAGAATGAAAATAAATCCTTGTATTTCTATATACAACTGCATTTAAATCTCTTTTTAAAGAGGTTTAAAAGCCCCTTTCTAAATAAAGCACAATGTGACATGAAGACGGGAGAGTTGCGTGTAGTCAGGAAAAATGTACACAAGGGAAAGAAACACTCCGAAGTTTAAACACCCACGCTGAGTCAAAGGCCGTCCACACGGAGCGGGCAGAGCGCTGGGATATGAACAGCAATGCCCGAATCGGGCAGGGGCAGACGCTGAAGCCCACACACCCAGGGAATGCCCGGCCCCCGCCTCTGTCATCGGGGGCCTGGAAAGTGGAGAGGACAGGGGTTCGGGAGGCAGACCAGGGGGTACAGCCCATCTTGAAGAGAAAGCTGGCTCTGTCCTGAGCCACCACCTCCAAAACCTGCCACCCACCAAGGTCACCACCTGAGCCAAGGCCATCCGCACACAATCCAGAGTGATGTTTTTGAAAAATTAAGGCATCCAGGCTCCTGTCCTGCTCACGCCCCTTTAAAGGCCTGTCAAAGGCGGCTCTCCATCCTCCTCCTATTCAGCCCGTGGACCATGTCCCCCTCCTCCTCGGGCCAGCGGCCACCCCAGCAGTGCAGACGCCACTCGGAGCCTGTTCTCAGCACTGCGTTCAAAAGTCGCCTCCTGACCGCGGGGGGTGGGGTGCACGTGTTGCTCTCTGCACCGCGGTGCTGGTCCAAGGCCTCATGCCAAACCTTGCCACACACCCCATTCTCAGCATGTGCGGTTATGTCAACTGAACCTCAATAAACTGTTTTCCAAAAACTCATTTTCTTAGGTTTTTCCGGAACTTTGTACACACAACAGTTCCCACCCACCCGTTCCAGCCCCCTTTTCTATGGTCCAGTCCTCTGTCTGTCTGTTCCTCTTCCTGACTCTCATCCTGGGGTCACAGTATTTATTCACTACTGACTCGCTTAGACTCTGTCTCCAGGGTCTGGAGCGGTGGCTCCTCCCCAGAAGGCACACAGAGAGACCTTTGGGACATAAACGGCCATGGGCCTTTGGCCAGTCCTAACCTCCCTGTGCCTCCCAGTCCTTGCGGTCAGCAGTGACAGCATGGTCCCGGGCCTGGGTCGGGAGAAGAGAGACTCCACAGAGAGAGAGCAGGGCTGGCACACCTGAGGGTGAGACACAGTCCAGCCGCCCAGAGTTCACAGAGAATACCGCGGCAGTGAAGGAGGAGACTGAGTCACAGAGTCCTTCTATTTTTGGTAAGTAAAGTGTCAGTCACCTCTCTAAAATGATCAAGCAGTCTCTCCCCAGCCTGCTGCTAATTGCTTATCGTTGATTTCTCATGGATATTCAGAGGTATTTCTCTTCAATAACAGAATCTGGGAAAACTACTCATGATGTCCAAGTAGTTACTCTTGAACACTGCCTGGAGCTGAGCAAGAAGTTGTTATTGACGTGCATTTTTGAATTTCTAGCTTAATTTGTTTCTATGTGCTCTGTTTCCTTTCCTAGAATGGCTGTTAGTCCCTGCTGTAACCCATTTTGTACCATTGCCCTGTTCTCCAATTATCCTTGGGACTTCTATTAAAAATTCAAAAACTGATACTCTCAGCAATTATTGTCATTCAGAAAGTGAGCTCATTCCTGAAAATTAAGACTGTAAAGAACACATACTATGAAAATGAATCAAAGTTAATGATGAAAATAAAACACACATAAACTCAAGACAGTTAATACTGCAGGTGAAATAAACCTGCAAATACAAAGCTCAAAAATAGAGTAAGTGGATAAGACACCGCATTTCAAGGCTTTTCTGGTAGCGAAGTAATCACAGGGAAAGCTATGATGATAATCACAGAAGAAATATCAAAACGTTGATATGAAAGCACACAATCATTGAGAACATAAAGCAAGCAAAGGCAGAATTGTCAATAGTTAACTTATTGGGAACCCCGCTGCGTGAGACAACATTAAGTACTCTGGAGTTTGCAAAACTGTTGGGGCAATTCAATAGGGTGTCAGTGTGGACTAAAGCCTAATGAGCAAAGAAACAGGAACAGAGAGAAAAGAGAGCGAAGGGCCTTGGCCCCAAACCAGGGAACGCCCTTGTTCCTCCCACCCTTCACTACCCTGCCTTGTGGGGATTCCCTTTGTTGATGAGCAACTGAAGCAGGGAATGTTTTCTGCTTTTCTTTAAAATGTCCCTATCATACAGAAAAATAAAAGGATGGGTAAGGCTTAAAGTTAGGAAATGTCTGGGAATGCAGTTGCTATGGTCTTAGCAAAGAGGTTATTCAGACTCTTGCATTCCTCTCCTGAACAGGAGCGATTATTATTACCCGTTATAATATCTTATATCTGCCTATTCCAGAATCAGGAAAAGAAAAAAAAAGTTGCATGTGAAAATATTAAAATCTGAACGGCGGTGACAAAATTTTCAGTACAGACAATCAATTTGGCTCCAGTAAAGGCAGCAGCAAAGGGTCAAAACAAAATCATTAGAGAGGTTTCTGAAGCTTCTAGAAGCCTCATTAAAAACCATATCCTGTTAAAAGTAGGAAAACCCTGGAGAGTCAGGTGAGGGAGCACAGAGTGCATGCGATCACAGTATTCCCATTAGCAAGAAAATGGGAGACCTCCTTGGGTGCTGAGAGAACTTAATTCCAAAGCTGCTCACCGCACTGCACAGAGAGGCAGAGATGCCTTGCAGAATTTCTCATGAAACACAGGGCTCTGTGATCACAGCGATTCTGATGAAGACCACAGAAACCATATGAAATAATCTGTAGGTACCTGGAATGTGAGAACAGCTATACGCAGGGTCTCAGAAAACTTTCTGAGTCCATGGTCAAGATAAATCAGAGTGAAGCGATGCTCTTCCTACATAGGGCCTACCTCGTGCCCAGGCTTTCGTATCTTGATCAGCGGGACTTCAGAATGAGGCCTCTTCTATTTTGAGCAGCAGAAAAAAACAATGTCCACCATTCACTGAGGGCCTACTACATGCCTGAGACAACACTGTTCCCACCCTGTAAAATGCCTAAGTGCTTAGTGTGTTGGTCGCTCAGTTGTGTCTGACTTTTTGCAACCCCATGGACTGCAGCCCGCCAGGCTCCTCTTTCCGTGTGATTCTCCAGGCAGAATACTGGAGAGGACAGCCATTCCCACCTCCAGGGGATCTTCCCAACCCAGGGATTGAACCCAGGTCTGCTGCACTGCAGGCAGCTCTTTACCAGCTGAGCCACCAGGGAAGCCTGTAGAGGTTGGCAGGCAGGAGTCAAGGCGATCACAGTCGATGTTTTCGGGCAGTGTACACAGATGTCTTCAGACAGCGGAGCAGGTTAGGAAGTCAGGAGCCCCACAGTCCAGAAGCTTATCCCTGACTGCTCTGAGTCTGGCTGGACTTTGGCTCCCTGGCCCCCTCCCAGGACTGCCCTCGGCTGCTGGGGCCACATCCAGGTGACTTCTGGAGAAGCCTCACGGCCCATCGGGGCTCCTACCATCCCCCTCCCCACTGGCCTCAAAGACGGCTCTGCTCCTGGAAAGCCAGTTTTAGCTGGGAGAGTCTTTGGGAGCTACCAGCCTGACTGTAACTAGCGGGTGGTCAAAAAAAAAAAAAAAAGGATCTGTTTTCTGTTGGGTTGTATTCTCTGAATCGACTTTTAGAGAGGAGCAGCCACATCAAGCAGATGAAGCACCCCCTCCACCCCGGGGGCTGTGCTCTCGGGTGAACGGCCTCGTGCCAGCTTCCTGGTTCAGAGATGCCCGTGCAGGAGGCGACGGGGCCTCAGCAGAGTCATGCCGTCTTATCCATGGGAGGGATGTCACTGTCTGTTCAGAGATTTCACAGTCCTTTGTACAAAAGGACCCTTGAGGATTCAGATCTTGCTCTGTATCTAGTCTTCCTAACCTGGGAATCCGCAAACCCTTTCTGTGCCCTCGGATCCCTGGAAATTGTATGCCAACTTTCAGAAAAGTACCAGTATTCTGGGATTTTGCTTTCCTTATCATCTGAACAAATATGAATTATGAAAGCGATTGGGACAATAATCTAGTATTATTTTTAGTTTCACAAATTACAGCATTATCACCCTGGGAAGATCCAGCGAGTTCATCTATTAAAAGTTTGCTCTCCACTTTACACTTCCACTCAACAGAGTGAGAGCAGAGAGGGGTTAAGTGGCTCCGCAGACAGTGGCCACGGGCAGCAGGGCTGGACTCCAGCTCCACTAGCTCTCCGCTTCATGGGCCTTTCACTTTCGTCAGCGCGCCCACGCTCTTCACAAGGTGCTAGTGGTTCGTTAGGAGTATTTGATTTCTAATGTGTTTTCCTGAGAGAAACGCATCTGCTGAAAATATCATAAGCGGCTTCTAATGCACTATTTCAAGTTTTCTTGCTCAGTATGAGCCACACAATTCTATCACTGGTTTTCCTCTACTCTGTTCCATCTGCTCTCTGCATCAACACAATGGCTGGCTGCAGACTTGTTGGATTCTTCCAGTTTTTTTCCAGTCTTTGGACTGCCCTTTCTTTTCCCATGCTGGCATGCTTTCTAATGTGCAAGCGGAAATGAAACCCTTATATAAAACACCGTAAGAGTTAAAACTTATGACATTTCTTCTTTATCTCCAACTTTAATGCTTGGAATACTCTGATTTGAAATCTTCTTTTAAGATTGTTGTTTTCTCTGGTTGGTAATGTAAAGTTATATGCATTTCTACCTGGTCTTCTTACAGAAGTCTAAGGTGCATAGAGATTTACAAACACTGATGAAAATAGTGAAACTGTTAGTTGCTCAGTTGTGTCCAACTCTTTGTGACCCCATGGACTGTAGCTCACCAGACTCCTCTGTCCATGAAATTGTCCAGGCAAGAATACTGGAGTGGGTTGCCATTCCTTTCTCCAGGGGATCTTCCTGACCCAGGGATCAAACCTAGGTCTCCTGCATTACAGACAGACTCTTTACCAAATGAACCACCAAGAGGCTCACTTTAACCTCTGCCTCCAACATATTCTCTTTAATATTTTGCCTTCCCTCTGTCCTAAAAGGTAAACTTGATCTTTCCTTAGGATAATATATGGATGTGATGAGTGTAAGTTATGTTTTTAAGGAATACAATTTTCAAAAATAAACAAAAAATATTTCAGAATGACGTGTTAAAGAGCTAAATTAATTTGATATTGTTGGGAATTCATTGTGCTCTATATGGGAACTCAAAACTAGACTAACAATTCTGATAAAATTCACACTTCAAAAGTGATGGCTATGGATACAAAGCTTTGTGTAAGGAAGGGGAGAACGGGAAAGTTAGCTAAAAACTAGCAATCTGGACCATGTTGTTTATAAATGAATGGAGCCCCTCAGTAATGAAGACTAAGCGTGGCAGACGTCAGTGGATGCCTTGTATGAACAAGCTGCAGGTTATAACAAACGGCAGGAGGACAGGAGACTCCCACGGCACGTGAAGTGAGAAAGGCACCACTGAGCAGAAGCTGCCATAGAGAAAACTGGGGGACCAAGGGTGATGAAAACATTTGCTCCCTTAAACAGTTAAAGCAACATAAGCAAAAAGGAGAAGCAGGCAGGAGAGCATACTTTGTTCCTAAGACAAAAAAAAGGCCTTCTCTAAAGAGGTGATGGGGAACCCGTGCTTCTGATGGGGCTCCGGGTGCACTGCCCACAGAGAGAAGAGTTCTGGGCTCAACTGTTAGTGCTGCACTTTGTTTTTGCTCAGAAGTCCTTCTTTTCAAATCAGTTTTGTGGGTGTGAATTTACAGATTTTTCTATGTTCTTGTGTAAAAGAGGCAATAAAAAGGAAAGGAGGCTCGTAAGAGGAGAAAAGAAGTGAACGAGGTAAGTCGGGACAAAAGGCACAGGGGCAGGGCCACTGGTCTAGAAGGGAGCTCAGAGCTGTGAGTTTCAGCGGATGGAAATGCTTGGCTGCAGACACAGGACTGCCTACCTGTCTGCACGGGGCTTCCTCTCGGCAGTGGGCTGGGTACCACCCAGCAAGATGCAGCCCTGCAAGATGCGGGATGCGTCTCCCCCGCCAGGAGGCGGCTGCCGCGGGGTGCAGTCTGCGCCTGCGTGTGCCTTTTGTGGCTGCAGCCTGTCCCGAACTTCCATTTCTTTCACATCTTGAAAATCTCTCAGATTTATTTTTTAATTTAAATGATGCCATTTCACATCACACCCCATTGAAGTACTGCACGTACTTTGCCAAGTCCAGCTCTACCAAAAACGATCCTCTGCAATTCCCCAACGAGCTGCAATTAAGAAACAGCTCAGCTGAGGCTGGCATGGAAAACGTCAGGAACCTGGGCCTTCTTCCTTAACAATATTTTTAATTCTCCCAGGTCACATGAAACCAGTAATAATTTCAGCTAAAATTAGGTAATACCATTCACTAAGGAAAACAAAAAAAGCAAACTATACAGAAGAGTCTTGTTGGAAAGGCTTTTCCCCTCCTCCAGGATTACCTAAATAAAGGAGAAAAACATAAGGTGATTTCTTGGAATGGCTTGGGCGAAGTCCATTTTGGGACAAAGGTGGGGCAGGAGAAAACCATCTGCCAGGTGACCAGCAACGACCAAGTCAAGCTATCCACTCAGAGGCCCTTCAAGTACTAAAAAAAAAACATGCTTCCAGGGGAAAAAACTAAATCTTATTTGAGAACTATAACGTTATTAACCAGGAATCCTATCACAGCATACAATTAAACTCACCTGAAGAGAATTACTTAAAATGTACTTTAAAAGCCTCTCTCTCAAAGACAACCATAGATAAGTTGTTCAAAGCTTAAAAACTGTCAGGTTATTTTACTCATTTTTCCCAGAATATTTTGCTGTTGTTGTTATTTTGCTTTAAAAAAATGTTTTTATCCGCCACAATTAGTGGTTTCTTGCATTTAATTTTTAATGCATCTCTAATGAGAAACAAATAGCTAAAATCATTCTCAGTTTTTAGTTTCAACCCAAAAAAGCAAAAGAGAATGTATTGTTATAAAACATACATTAATGTTTTCCAAATATAACTGTTAGAATATATGTTTAATTTAGAAATAAAATACACCCTAACAATTAACAAATAAAACCATTTTAAATGAGATTAAAACATTTTCTCTCTGATAGCTTATATTTGTGACAATTCACAAAACAAAATACATCTTTTACAAAGGGTGAATTTGATTACTAAAAATCAAATAATGCATGTTTGCAAAAAGACTGACTCAAGGGATTTGTTTATTTTTTCCTGGGGGTGGGGCAGAGCACAAATTCCACCATTATTACAACTGCACAATCTCGCTGATTCTCATAGTAAATCTGGCTTTGTGAAATTTGAAAATTCCATCTTTAGTCACACTGTTATTCACAAAACTTTAAAATGATTCTCTAATTTGTAATAAATTGAAATGGTTTCTTCGCTTTCCATTTTACTTTGTTATATAAAATGCTTCTTGCATACGTGTTTTCTTACATTTCTGCTGTGTACTCCTCCATGACACAGCTTAAATATGTGATAAATTAAATAATGATCTCACAAACCATCTTTACACGACCAGTACCTTAGGCGACGACTAAGCTAGAGGTGTTGGTGTCGTGGACACAGAGAATGGCCATTGGCAGCGTGTTTAATTTTAGACGTGGGAGCGGGTGTTGGAGGAGCCTGTCACCTAGCTGTCACCCATAGGTTTGAGGTGAGTGGCAAAAAGCCAGAGAGACCTCCTGAGGTGGGGAGGCTATAAAACCCAGGCTATACTAACTGAAAAACAACAGTGGGACAGAGCAGGATTCTTCAGGAAAGGCTGTTTAAATTATTGTGCTATTAGTACAAAGCCTTGCCTGTTTAAAACAGGGGGAAAAGAGAAAGAAGTAGAAAATTAGATTAATGACAGAATCATTAAAAAAGCCAAGCAATTAAAACCAAATAAAGAATCCAATTCCTTTGATGCTGGTATATTTACGAAGAAATTTTAACAATAAAATAAATACTAATAAAATGAGAGGAGAATGAAGTTTTTACAAAAGTATTTCATCCTGTCAACAGCTTTTAGAAGACGATTCAGGAATTTTCTCTAAATCTTATTTTTTCAATTTTAGAATTTAAGTTGCCATAATTGAAATGATATTCAAACCATAAGAGTGGTTTTCTAGGCAACATGCACTTCCCTTTCAAAGAGCTAAGCTCTTTCTTTTCTCTAAACAAGCACAATAAAATGGGCAAGCTATCTGTGGGAGAAGGAAAAAACAAAAGACAGCACAAAACTGGTGGGAGAGCTACAACATACGCGCAGGACACACTGCAATCTATTCAGTTGGTCAAAGTAGGTGTATTTTTTTTTCAGCATGATAACTGACATTAAATCTTTCATGGAAATAAATCCCAACTCCCACTTAAAAAAAAAAGTCTCAAAAGTAGGTGAGGAGTTTCAGTTGCGACTCACACTTAGCCTGGAATCTGGAAGGGAACAAAAAGGCTCTCGGTGTGCTCTGGGTTCGCAGAGTGATTCATAAACTGCCTTATTTCCGCTGTTACATACTGGAAGCTGTAAACAGTCAACTAAACGATGCAAGCTGTAAGGGGAAAAGCAAGCAAACGACTGGGAGCAGGTCAGTGCTGCTGACTGTTGCGGGTTAACAGAGGACCATACAGATGGAGACAGACGAGAAACTGTGAGCCCGCCTCGCTTCTACCCACGAGCTGCGGCTGTTCTTTGGCTGTTCCTTGGCTTCATCTGAATACTGGTGTGGTGCTCAAACTGATTCTTTGAAACTCCTTTAAAACTAAACACAGGCTTTCCCCCCTTCACTGCTAATTACATACTGTTTCGTGAAAGAAGCAAGCCCTTTATTGCTCATAATTTCAGCTATCACTTGCTCGGGTATCTTCTCGGATCAATAGCATACAGTTAAGTGGAAGAAAAGGCTAAATGTGATTGCTGTTTGCAAAGCAAGGATTAATTTTTAGTTTTTAAGTGCTCTCGCATTTCATGTTAAAATATGAAATTCAAGTCACAGGTTCAGAGTAGTTATACATTCAAGCTTTTTGTTAAATATCTGTCATTTTTTAAATCTTGAATACTGGCATAGGTTATAATAAAATCTGTGTGCCTTCTGCAGTTTTACACATTCCAGTACTGGTGGCCATACATCTTTGATGGCAAAACTCCATGGTTGTAGCACCATAAAAATCAATAAATATTAACCTTTTCTGGCACTTTGTGCACAAATGCTTTATCAATGGCTGTCAGCTAATAGAACAGTCAGTGATGAACTGTATTTCTCAGACCAGGATTCCATAACAAATTTAGAAATCAATGTAAATTAACACACTTTTTAAATTTAAAAAAAATTATCATCAGATTTTATTTTCCATGAAAAGAATACAAAAGCCAAGAAGCTCCCATTTCGAGGTGGTGCCTTTGGTGGGCCGTGAATATCACGGAGCACTGCAGCCCTCAGAACTAAACATTATACACACCTCCCAGGCCCCACTGCTACAATGATATGGATTTTACACACACACACACACACAATCTTTTTTCAAACTTTAGGTAACATACTAAGTGGGAAAATTTTTATTCCATTACAGCATCCCATTTTACTTCTATTAGCAATCTACATGCTCCCAGAAGAGACACACATAATATCAAGCACAACCCTACAAAGGTTTAAAAGAAAGGGGAAAGCCACTGGGGAGAACCAGTGGCACTTCACGTGGTGAAATGCTCCCGGAAGTCTCTGCAAACATGACTCCTCCCTCTAACCCACACCACCCGCAGGGCACACGGGCAGCACCCTCGGCCCTGATGACACGCTCTGGGGACGCCCAGCTCACACACCAAGCACCTCGTTCCAGTCACTTCACGGTGTACCTTCTGGTTCTCCCAACACAAACTCTTGGCTTTGTAGTCATGGGTCAGTGTTATTGAACAGCCTGATGTATTGATTAACTTAGGTGAACTGAAGACTCGTGAAAGTCAAAGTCACTCAGTCATATCCAGCTCTTTGTGACCCCCATGGACTATACAGTCCATGGAATTCTCCAGGTCAGAATACTGTAGTGGGTAGCCGTTCCGTTCTCCAGGGGACCTTCCCATCCAAGGGCACGAACACAGGTCTCCCACACTGCAGGTGGATTCTTTACCAGATGAGCCACAAGGGAAGCCTAAATTCAAGACTAAACTCTCTCTCAACATCCTAAATTTGATAATTTAAGTAGCAAAGTATAACTTCTATCTACAAATTTGTTCATTAGTATATCCATGACTATCCCTCTATGGAGGACAAACAACCTGTGTTTTCATGGTCTACTTCCCTTCAAAAGTACTCTGAAGTTTTATAGTTTCTGATCTTACATTTGACCCAGCAATCCCACTGCTGGGCATACACACCGAGGAAACCAGAATTGAAAGAGACACATGTACCCCAATGTTCATCGCAGCACTGTTTATAATAGCCAGGACATGGAAACAACCTAGATGTCCATCAGCAGATGAATGGATAATAAAGCTGTGGTACATATACACAATGGAGTATTACTCAGCCATTAAAAAGAATTCATTTGAATCAGTTCTGATGAGATGGATGAAACTGGAGCCAATTATACAGAGTGAAGTAAGCCAGAAAGAAAAACACCAATACAGTATACTAACACATATATATGGAATTTAGGAAGATGGCAATGACGACCCTGTATGCAAGACAGGAAAAAAGACACAGATGTGTATAACGGACTTTTGGACTCAGAGGGAGAGGGAGAGGGTGGGATGATTTGGGAGAATGGGAATTCTAACATGTATACTATCATGTAAGAATTGAATCGCCAGTCCATGTCTGACGTAGGGTGCAGCATGCTTGGGGCTGGTGCACGGGGATGACCCAGAGAGATGTTGTGGGGAGGGAGGTGGGAGGGGGGGTCATGTTTGGGAACGCATGTAAGAATTAAAGATTTAAAAAAAAAAAAAAGTACTCTGAAATTCCAGCAGGGCAGTGACTCAGACAAATAACTCAATCTGCAGATGGAAAATGAATGCTCAATACATAAAGAAACAGCTGCAAGGAAGAGAACCCCAGTGTGCTGAAAGCCCCATTACTATAAGACCCAAAAGTCAGCTGTGGAGAGCAACAAGTTTACACTTGTCATTCTTTCAGTGATATCTATATTTTCAATCTCTAGATTACTCAGTGTAAGAAAAATCAAAATTCTTAGGAAAATATCACTTTACTAGAGTCACACGACTTTGGGCTAAAAATGACTCTTTTGATGGAATAACTCTAATGTAAATTGACTTCTGCAGTAGATGCAACTGCTAGAACTTAAGATTTCCACAGTGACTGCTTTGGGGGTAGAATGAGGAAGACCTCTAAAATAAATTCACAGCAGGGTCTAAGATTTAGTCACTCGCCAAAAAGAGGATGGTTCTCAGAAGAAACTGGAAGAAGGAAAAATGTCAAAATAACCCTAAATACATCAATAAGTCTTTGGCACTGCCCTGAAACTTGCTGGGGAAAGCATGGGTGTCACAGAATGGCTAGACAGCTCCGCAGACTTTGGGTGCTCACTTCACCATCAGAGCAAACACGTGACCAGGTCACCCCGGCCAGCAGCGACCAGCCAAGACATGCTTCGGGATCAAACATCAGGCGCCTTATAAAAGCATATTCTCAAATGACCACCTTTTCTTTCTTTTTAGTTTTGTTCTTTTCTCTTTCTCTTTTTTAATACTCCTTCAGGTTAGAAAGGCTAGAAAGATTTTTACAAAATAGCCAAGGTTTGAAGGCTTAAAGGTTTAAAGGTTCTGTTTAAAGGCAAGTTGCTGAGCATTCTACCCCTGTGTCCTGTTTAGACTCTGACCCCACATCCATGATGGAGGAATATACATTTCCCGGCTGTTCCCCCACGTGTGTCACCAGGACTTCAACCAAGACAAAAGACAAACAGAAAAGTGAAATCTTTCTAGATCATCCAAGATCAAGAAGTGTTCTCACAGACAAGTGTGACAGTCTGAACTTTTCTATGGAAACAAGCATCATGAGGCTTCAGTACCCTTTCACAGCTTCAAAAAGTCGCTTTGCAGGGAAATACGGGGAAGAGGATTTGGGTGGACATGAAAGCACAATCTCTATTTTCTCTGTAGATTCTACTAAAAACATCATGTAACTTCACTGCTCATCAGCCCTATGGAGCACCCACACCCAGAAATGGAGGTGATTTGGTTTAGGCTGAAGGGTTCCATTCTAACACTATCCATATGAAAAAAAATCTGTTTAAGAGGCAGGAAGTGATATGAGCTCTGGAATAGCTTTGCCTTTTTTTTGTTTATGAAGAAATAAAATAATTACCAATAGGGGCTCTCCTGGTGGTTCAGTGGTGAAGAATCCACCAGTAAACGCAGGAGACGCGGGTGTGATCCCTGATCTGGGAAGACTCCACATGCCACGGAGGAACCAAGCCCACGGGCCACAACTACTGGGCCTGTGCTCTGAGCCCGGACCGCAGCAAGAGGGGCCACTGCCGTGAGAACCCCAGCTACTGCAACGAAAAGGCCACATGGCAACAAAGACGCAGCACAGCCAAAAATAAGCAAACAAAATCATCAAAAAATAATCACCAATAAGCATCACTACAGCCACTGTTCAGGGGGAGTTTTGCTTTTCTCTCAGCTTAAAGGCTGTGTATGTTCTCTTCTAAAAGCAACTTTGATGTAGCTCTACATTGATACCATCAAACATAGGCTTCATGTAATAGGAAATAAAAGACGGGGAGAAATCCCAGTACCGTCATTCATCACTTACAGAAGGAATAATTTAAAGAAGAAATAATGCTTATCCTATTTAACGGCACTCTGAACAACTCTGATTTACCCTGATTCATTACAACCCTACTTGTTTTGAGATATTCAAGTATTTGCTTACCAATCCACTACAGTACATGTGTGTGCTTGATTATGTCTGAGTGTGCATTTGTTTTTGTTTTCCGCTTCATGCCAGAGGCTTCCCTGGTGGCTCAGATGGTAGAGAATCTACCTGCAATGCAGGAGATCCAGGTTCAATACCTGTGTTGGGAAGATCCCCTGGAGAAGGGAATGGCAACCCACTCCAGTATTCCTGCCCGGAGAATTCCATGGGCAAAGGAGCCTGGTGGGCTACAGCCCATGGGGTTGCTAAAGAGTCAGACAAGACTGAGCGATTAACACTTTCACTTTCCATGTCTGGACTACCATCCCAATCTCTCAATCAATGGACTGAGAGTGAGGAAACCTATCAAAAGCTCTTGTTTCAGGAAGGTGGGTCCATGTAGAGAGAATGTCCTTAAGCACCATGAGCCCCCAGGGAGGCTTTCCAACACCCACACCCCACTGAGCTCACTTCCTCTGTGGGTGACCCTTGGTCCCGAGTGTTCTTCACTTCAAGGAGGCAGCCCCACTGCTATTTTACGTTCTAGTTGTGACTAGTGGTCACTGTCTGCTCTCTCACGACGCCAACCCCCACACAGGTGGGGGTCACACATGTTCTGTCCACAACTCTCTCCTCTAATCTGACAAGTTAACTTATATTTCTCCTGATATTCAAAATCTTAAGGGGAAAGCAGATGGCTTAATTGGCAAGCCCTATATGAAAAGCACCTCAAAGGAGACTTTATGTAATTTAACAAGCAAATTTTCATGATACCCATGACTGGATAGATTTCTAACCCCATTTGACACATGGGAAACCTGAAGGTGACCGATGTGGGCCAATGTTCCCAAGATCACACAGCGAGGAAGCAGCAGAGCTGGCTAGACCCAGTGTATCTCACCACTAGACTACAGCCTTTACCCCTGAATCCATGGTGGCAATCTGGATGTAACTAGAGAACAGGGGTCTATTTCCTTAATTTTGATTATTGAGGTCTTTAGAATAGTTTCATAAGAGCATTTGTCACTTTCTTTTTTGATTATTAGAAACAACATATTATAGAAAATACAGAAAAAGCTTGCACTTGTAGGTCCATCATTTTTTCTAAACACTGCTGCTGCTGCTGCTGCTGCTGCTGCTAAGTCACTTCAGCTGTGTCCGACTCTGTGCAACCCCATAGACGGAAGCCCACCAGGCTCCCCCGTCCCTGGGATTCTCCAGGCAAGAAGACTGGAGTGGGTTGCCATTTCCTTCTCCAATGCATGAAAGTGAAAAGTGAAGTGAAGTCACTCAGCCGTGTCCGACCCTAGCGACCCCATGGACTGTAGCCTTCCAGGCTCCTCTGTCCATGGGATTTTCCAGGCAAGAGTCCTGGAGTGGGGTGCCATTGCCTTCTCCGTTTCTAAACACTACGTACATTAAAAAAAATAAAACTGGGGACATTCTCAGCATGCCATTTTAACATCTTTAGAAGCTCTCAATTACTGAATATGTGTTTGTCATTAAAAAAAAAAGCCATTTACATAAAGTAGAAAATGCACAGTACCTGCGCACCATCTAAACTTACCTCTGAGATGGGCAATATTAACAGTTTGATGTAGATTATCTGCATGATTCTTTATGCTCATACAAACATACATACAGGGACTACCCCCTCTCTACCTTACTCTCACCCCCTTTTAAGAAAGGAATAGTCCTGCCAGGCATGTTACCTTGCAATTTGCTTTTTGCATCTAAACACCTATCACAGTTAGGTCAATACATATATATGCAGGTCATTTTTAACAACCGCGTATCTGCCCACTGTATGAACAATCCCCTCCTGATGGGCACTGGCAAGGTTTCCAGTTCTCAGCGGTTACAACAAAGTATCCTGACACTGGAAGATATTTATTCCACAAGACGGATGCTTAACAGTAAAACTGTTGAGTCAAAATGGCATGTGCATTTTAATCCCAAACTCCTATCTGAAATTAGGAGTTTGGGATTAATATATACACTCTACTATACAATAATATATACTACTATATATAATAGATAATCATATATATATATAAAACAGATAATATACACCACTATATAAAATAGACACTCAACAGGACCCACTGTGTAGCACGGGGAACTCTGCTCAATACTCTGTAATAACCTACACGAGAAAAGAATCTGGAAAGGAACAGATACATGTATATGTATACCCGAATCACTTTGCTGAACATGTGAAACTAACACAACATTGTAAATCAACTACACTCCGATATAAAATAAAAAAATTTTTTTAATTAAATTTAAAAGTTGGTCTAACTTACTTTCTCCAAGTTTTACCAACTCACTCTCCCTCAATAATATGTAGGATTTCCAATTTCCCAACAAATGCTCCATCACTGGTCATTCTTAACCCTTCACGTTCTTACCAGTGGATAACAACTGGTATTGTATGGTTCTGTTATAGACAACTAGCAAGGTCAAACATCTTTGCATGTACTTAGCGTAATCTGCATTATAAAACCTATTCAAATTTGTCTTTTTACAAAAATCCATTTGAGGGAGCTTTCTGTAATGGCAACCCACTCCAGTAATCTTGCCTGGAGAATTCCGTGGACTGAGGAGCCTGGTGGGCTACAGCCCATGGGGTTGCAAAGAGTCAGACACGACTGGGCAACTTCCCTTTCACCTTCTGTAAATTAGGAATAGCGGCCTTCTATGAGAATACTATTAATTGTGTATTAATTCTCTATCTGTCTTATGTGTTGCAAATATTTTTTCATAATTGATTGTGAAACTTTGTTTACTTTTTCCCCCTTCTGGGTCTGTTTTTCAAGTCTTACGTAACCCTGAGGTTACATAAATATTATGAAGTTTGTCTCCATCATTACTTGACTATGTAAGAATTTGAAATAAAAATGCAATTCATGTGAGTATTTTTAGAACAAAGATATAATGTCTTTCTTATTAATTATTTGACATCTACCTCTTTGCCTTTCTCCTTCACACTTCAATTATTAAGTGTCTGTGGTTGATAAATAAAAGACTCGAAAACACAACTAATTGTTTTAACAGTTCCATAGTGGTCTTCTGCTGTCAGATCATTATCGAACTGCTGAACCTCATTACATCTGAAGCACTTCCTGTTATGTTACACTTCGTTTTTAAATAGAAAACATCAGAGTGATCATCTGTCAACATATAAAGATCTGATTACAGTAACAAAGATCAATGCTAGTGTTTCAATATTTTCACTTTCAAGAGTCCAGATTACAGAATAAAAAATAGTATAAGAGAAATTTGGAGTGTGACAATCTAAAAGATGCTTCAGGTGTGTATTTAGATAAACGTCTACATATTACAAGCAACAGACGTTGGTCCTAAGGTAGCAAACAGATAATACATGATCAAAAGTACACGTTCAGGATTTAAGATCCTCCTGGATCCAAAGCACCCCTGCACCAGCTTTTATCAAACCCGGGGTCGTCTCTCATCCCGCCACGTCAACTCTTCCCCGTGGCCTAAATGGTTCTTTTCTTTCCTTGTGCTTCAGTAACTCAGCCAAGGACGAGGGAGTGGGCTGTGTGTCTTTAGTGGGGTGACAACCACTCAGCCCTCTTTTCCTTGGTGCAAACACAGGCAAGTTCCTCTGTGAACTTATCATTTCCTAGAGGTCATTCAGACCATCATTCCAGGCCCCTGCGACGAGCCTGATGGTCCTTCTTAGGAAATTGGACCCAGTGGGAACGTTTTCTCCCTCTGCTTAGTCCATGGCTCAGCATTTTCCTTCCCGTGTAGTTCTTAATTCCCTTAAGTGGCAATTATTTAAGACACAGTTAAGACAAGGTGCAATCTACATTCATCCAATAAAACCTAAATATTAAAAAGGACAGAAAAATTCAGCATGGTTACTAAGGATAAATGGACAGCACTTAACATCTGAAAGGCACCAAAGCAGTGGCACACGAGTAAATGGGGAAATTTTTAAAAAATGATTTGAGGTTAAAAAAAATTAAGATAAACTAAAAGGGCATACTGTGTGTCAAACAGACAGAGCCTCTTAATTATAAGAGTAATTAAGTAATATCACAGTCAGTCAAGAATTAGGTAGAAGAAGCACTCTAATAAAGACTACCTGGAAACCAACCCAAAGACAGCAGACTGAGAAAGTCTAAATTTGAGATTTTTAATAAGCATATATGATGACAGTTAGATTAGTACTGAGGTCCAAAATGCACTCTTCACAGAAGTAACCTATTTGTGCTGAAAGCGTTATGCTTGGGAATGACCTCACCATGTCTGTGGAAAGACAGAATAACAATGATCACTGCACGGACATACTAAGTAAGCGCACTCTAAGGTCAAAGAGTGTAAAGAAGCCAAAGGAGAAAGGAAGCAATTTTGAACTATATGTGGCCCATTCGTAGGCAAACAGCAAAATTACTGGAATGGGTTAAAAGAAATGAATTAAAATGACAGCCTATTCATGAAACACACAATGCAAGTTCTGAATATGAGTACTATGCAGATAATAAGATAGCAGATAAGCTGTGCACCTGTGGAGCAGAATGCTACCAGGTCTAGCAGGTATAGTCTTCACAAACATACCACATTTTCCCACAGTCCATATGGGAGAGCAGGTGAAATTTTTAGGATGGTGAAATTTTAAGGAATAATTCCAGCTGCATCTTTAAATTTTTAAAACTTGATTTGGTCTTTGATTTAACTATCTCCCCAGTATATCAAAAAGCAATATTTTGCCAAGAAAATCCAACACGTGCTATCTATAAAATACGGCAGACATTTAAAACTGGGTTTAAAGTAGATTTTCACATATACAATGGAATTCATTCCATTAGGACCACTTTCAAGGTTTTAACTCCTACAATTAGGACAGGTCTAATCTTTATAATAAATCTCTTATTCTATAACACTAAAAATGGTCCTGCTTCTGCGATCAAACCGTGCCTGAAAAAACACTTCTGGGATGGTGACATTTAACCCACGTACTACATATGCCATAGCCAATTATACAGTGTAAAACAGCCGCGTAACAGTGGCTGCACTGAAGCCAGCGCCGGCATCACAGGGCGCCACGAGCCTCGCACGTTTGGGTCACTTCCTCCACTTCATTTCCCCCTCACCATTACACTGGGGATAACAGGAGCGTCGGGCTGTTCCAGAAATTAGATAAGCTGATACCGTTGAAAACGGCCTAGTAATCTGATAGTGAGAGTTCACATGAAATTGTTACTAGTATATATAACATGGTCAGTTATGTATAATAAAATGAAATTAATTCAGTGCTGCTTCTTAAATCTTTCCTATGTTCTAGACAGCAGAGAAAACTTATTGTGAAAGAGACATAGTAAGATTACATCAACTAGAAAAGTATTATTACAACACACTGACTTCCAACAGTTTCTTAAATTTGCCATTTCCCTCTTTCCTGGGCCCTTCCACATTCCGCTGCCTAAGTGTCCTTTGGGCCTGAGCTCTGCACAGATCCCCGGGTGCCTTACACAGATCACCTCCCAGAGCATCTTTGATGTTTTCTTTATAGCATTTCAGCATTTTTTGTGTGTGGTTGTTTGGTGAGAATCTATCACCCACTTAAATTCAACATTTCTACCAGGGCAGGCTTGTGTTGCTCCCTGTCGTAGCTCTGAGACCCACTGTGGTGCTCTGGGGTACATCGTGGATGGAGAAAGCCCAACACTTTTCGGTGACAGTCCAAACATAAGGTCTCAACGTAAGAGTAGTTATGAATCCTCAAACAAAATTTCTAGTCACTTCAGAACTTAAAATGTGTTCTGTAACACACTAAGGAAGCAGAATATCAATGTCATGAACTCCACGAAGTTTACAAGACCTTCCCCATTAAAAACAGTTATAAAGGTTAATGATTCAGCTTTTCTATATGATTCAGAAGTCATCACCAGATACAGTGAAAATGATTTTCATCGATAATTTGGAACTATTAGAGAAAGGTTCGAGTACCTTAACTGGTTGCTGCCTTGCTAATCTGATTTACAGGGTAAAACCCTTTAACTGTAATCTTCGCATCACTACTGCTTAGCATTCTGTGGATTGGGGTTTTCCCTGGGGATTCATACCAGAGATTAGGACCCTACCTGTGGCTGACTTAAGACATAAAGAAAGAGCCCTACCCCTGAGGAGACCTTACAGGAACACCTGTCTGCTCAGGAGGCAGGAAGAGTGGTGAGGAGGATGGTCTTGGCTTTCTCTGCGGCGAAGCTCACTCAGAAGGGCCGTGGTAATTCCCCAAGCACACAAAAGTGGAGTCTAACCAAATACAAAGAGTACACAGACTGCTTGCGTGAGTTAACATGTCAGACCTTCGGGTCTAACTCAAAACCTTTAGGTCAAGCACACTGAGTTTTATCTGCATCATGATGATAAACTATTGTTTCTTATATGTTGAGTGAAAATGATTATACATATTAAGGTAACAGGTGAATATCTTGACATCTTAATGCCTAGATGATGAACATACCCAAACTGATCCTGCCATAAATAATAAAAATATGTAACCTTGGATGCCAATGTCTTTTTCAAGATAAAAAAAGATGTCTGAAAGTTTTATATGCTCAAATGGAGCATAAAACACCTTTAAAATGTCTTTCTAACACATTTTCATAGACACAGAGAGAGAAATTGGGGTAAAAAAAAGAAACTGTGTTAAATGCTATTACAGAATGATATCTAAAATCAAAACTGCTTCTTTGACTGGTAAAAGATTCATGAGCTCGCAAAGCAGAAGTCACAAAAACCTTTTTTCATTACATACAGGGGAAAAAGGCTAGAAATATGGACAAAAGATACATAAGAATAACATTAAAGCAAACAAACAAAAAACCCTCCCAAGTGTCACTCAGCCACTTCTAACTAGCTGTCCCTGCTGTATTTCTCTTGATTCTCGGCATTTCCCTGCATGTTCTCAGCAGTCCGCCCTTTCCACTCCACCCCCTCATAATCCCCTTCACTGACCCAAAGGGCCACTTCTGCCTCTCGCTTGCAGCCTGTCTCCTCTTCCCACCTCTCTAACTGCTCACTTCTCACAGAGTCAAGTACACTTCAGCCTGCCTTCCTGCACTTCAGATAAATGATCTTCGTCGACACTTGAGGTGCAAAACTTACAGCCACCTTTCCATCCCTGTAGCAAACTCTATTTCCAACACTGGTTTTAGTAGCAAGAGTGCTTACAAGTCAATAAATAGCAACACAATTAAATTCGCTCAAGAGGGACCACACACGGGACCTATTCTGCCTTTCATTTCAATGCAAAGTTTGCTGTGAATATCAACTTTAATCTAACAAACCTAATCCTACCCATTGATTATTTGTAAAACACGAGGCACTACAGTTCAGTGTTGACTGGATGCTCTATAAAAATATCAACAGAGTCAATAAATATTTAGTTACAAAGATAAAGAATGTTAAACTATGATACGTAACTTGGCTGATAAGAGGGAAATGTCATGAGGGTGCTACTTTTTAAAGAAAAAAAAAGAAGCTTTAGGTGAAACCAACTGTAATATCACCAAACAGTATTCTAAAGTTTCAGGAGAAGGAGCTAGCTGGGAATGTTCATGTCTCCTGTCATTTTACACCAATCAAGTCTTTAAAGCAAGTAAATCCTTTATTAGAAGCAGCCTTTGCTTCTAATCAACAGAACAGGGTACATATGCATGTGAATATGCAAGAGATGCAGGGCACTATGTTCACATCAAATGCAACTCAGAACATCGACTCTCATCACTCAAGAGCAACCCCTACTGGCACAATTAGAAAGAACCTAGAAGACACAGAGTAACTTCAGTTCAATATTTTATTAATTAAATACATACAAAGCACTTCACATATGCTAGGCCTTACTTTAAGTACTTTACAAATATTAACTTATTTAATTACTCCAAGACATTTATCACCAAAAGAGATTAACCGACATAAACGTTACTCCAAGATGCAAAAGTATCTATTTCATCCCTTTGAGATACAGATTCTGTTTAAGCTAACAGAATCCAAATCGGACCTTGGCAATATCTGGAAAGAAACCACTATTAATTATAGTTCTTTCTAACTTAGTGAGCCAGACAGCTAATGTGGAGGAAATCCTGAAAGGCAGTTCCTTAAAGAACAGTTCTCTCTCAGTAGAAAGAAAATTAAATTTTATATTCGATTCAATGTTAAAAATATACACTAATTGCAAAGGAGCCTTGCCTTTTTCCTTTATAAACAGGAAGTCACTTATGCCAGGTTTTTATTTTAAGCATGCATCAAAATTACGATTTTTCACAAGATGAAAGAATACCTCTGCCAATCACACTGGCAAGCTCCTCACGAGTGCACTCATGGCTGTGGCAAGAGTGAGCTGTCTGAGCAGAGCGCTGTAAGAAGGATCTAGGCCAGCCGTCACAGCCACTGCTTCATCTAGTTGGGGCTATGCTATATCCTGCTGCAATAAAAGCTACTAGGTGATATAAGTGACTACTCTATTATGATGGAACTTCATCTATCATAAGAATATATTTGCTTTTAATCTTACTTAGAAACAGAAAAAAGGGAAAAAATAAGGAAGTACAAGCATGTCTATAAGCTAAAATATTTTGTTCCTTCATATTTTTCTTGAATATACAAACTTTGCAAATTTATTCAATCGATTTATATATTTCAAATCCTGATTAGCATGTATCACATAACATATTTTTGGTCTATTTAATTTCAGAGTCTCCAGCCCATTAGTATAATTTCTACTTTCCAATTTTCATTTTCTCCATCCCAATCAACTCCCTTGCCTAATGTGTGCATGCGTGCTCAGTCATGTCTGACTCTTTGCAACCCCATGATGAAGACCACCAGGCTCCACTGTCCATGGAATTTCAAGGCAAGGAAGCCCCCATTTCCCTAATGACCCCTCACCAACAGAAACACCTATTTAATAGTTTCTAAGCTACCTGCACACACAATTGCACTCATCTCATATGCTAGTAAAGTAATGCTCAAAATTCTCCAAGCCAGGCTTCAGCAATACGTGAACCATGAACTTCCAGATGTTCAAGCTGGTTTTAAAAAAGGCAGAGGAACCAGAGATCAAATTGCAAACATCTGCGGGATCATCGAAAAAGCAAGATAGTTCCAGAAAAACATCTATTTCTGCTTTATTGACTATGCCAAAGCCTTTGACTGTGTGGATCACAATGAACTGTGGAAAATTCTGAAAGAGATGAGAATACCAGACCACCTGACCTGCCTCTTGAGAAACCTAGATGCAGGTCAGGAAGCAACAGTTGGAACTGGACATGGAACAACAGACTGGTTCCAAATAGGAAAAGGAGTATGTCAAGGCTGTATACTGTCACCCTGCTTATTTAACTTATACACAGAGTACATCATAAGAAACCCAGGACTGGAGGAAGCACAAGCTGGAATCAAGACTGCCGGAAGAAATATCAATCAATAACCTCAGATATGCAGACGACACCACCCTTATGGCAGAAAGTGAAGAGGAACTAAAAAGCCTCTTGGTGAAAGTGAAAGAGGAGAGTGAAAAAGTTGGCTTAAAGCTCAACATTCAGAAAATGAAGATCATGGCATCTGGTCCCATCACTTCATGGGAAATAGATGGGGAAACAGTGGAAACAGTGGCTGATTTAATTTTTTTGGGCTCCAAAATCACTGCAGATGGTGACTGCAGCCATGAAATTAAAAAACGCTTGCTCCTTGGAAGAAAAGTTATGACCAACCTAGACAGCATATTGAAAAGCAGAGATATTACTTTGCCAACAAAGGTCCATCTAGTTGAGGCTATGGTTTTTCCAGTGGTCGTGTATGGATGTGAGAGTTGGACTGTGAAGAAAGCTCAGTGCCGAAGAATTGATGCTTTAGAACTGTGGTGTTGGAGAAGACTCTTGAGAGTCCCTTGGACTGCAAGGAGATCCAACCAGTCAATTCTAAAGATCAGTCCTGGGTGTTCTTTGGAAGGAATGATGCTAAAGCTGAAACTCCAGTACTTTGGCCACCTCATGCAAAGAGTTGACTCATTGGAAAAGTCTCTGATGCTGGGAAGGATTGGAGGCAGGAGGAGAAGGGGACAACAGAGGATGAGATGGCTGGATGGCATCACTGACTCGATGGACGTGAGTTTGAGTGAACTCTGGGAGTTGGTGATGGACAGGAGGCCTGGCTGCAATTCACGGGGTTGCAAAGAGTTGGACACGACTGAGCAACTGAACTGAACTGAAGCTACCTGGGCTTAAGTGCTTCCCTGTAACTCAGTGGTAAAGAATCTGCCCGCCAACGCAGGAGACATGGGTTCATTCCCTGGGTCAAGAAGATTCCCTGGAGAAGGAAATGGCAACCTACTCCAGCATTCTTGCCTGGGAAATCCCATGGACAGAGGAGCCTGGCAGGATATGGTTCATGGGGTGGCAAAAGAGTTTGACACAACATAGTGACTCAACAACAACAAGCCACCTAGGAAGCCCAGCATTCCCTAATGATACCTCACCAACAGAAACACCTATTTAGTATTTTCTAACTGAACTGAACTGAATATGGGTATGTGCAGAAAATATGTAAGACAAGGGTAACTAGGAGTTTTTACTTATAATTAAAAAAATATTAACTGTTGTAAAATACACATAATACACAATTTGGCATGTTAGCCATTTTTGAGTGTATAGTTCAGTAGGGTTAAGTACATTCACACTGTTACATGATCAACCTCCAGAATTTTCCATGTTACTGTAACAGTGAAACTCTACACCTGCTAAACAACGTTGCCCACCCTCCTGCCCCACAGCCCCTGGCAACCACCATCCTATTCTTGTATCTACATAAGCTTAACTAGTCTAGGACCTCATGTAACTGCAGTCCTACAGTATGTGTCTTTTGTGACTTTCTTATTTCAATGAGTGTAATGTCCTCAAGATTCACCCACGTTGTAGCCTGAGTCAGAATTTCCTTCTTTTTCAAGGCTGGACAATATTCCACCACATGGATGGGTCACGTTTTCTTTATGTATTCATTCATTAATGGGCATCTGAGCTGTTTCTACCATTTGCCCACTGCGAACTGTTCTGCTATAAATGTGAGTTTACAAACACCGTGACATCTGCTTTTACTTCCTTGGCTGCTTTATGGTAGCTTTATTTAAAATCTTTTGAGAAACAACTATATTGTTTCCATAGCAAATGTACCAATTTATATTCTCACCAACAGTGCATAAAGGTTTCAATTTCTCTACATGCTGGCAAATCTTTGTTCTTTTCTTTTCTTTCTGTTTTTCTTCTTTATATAGCAGTCATCCTAATGGGTGTGAGCTGATAGAACAAAATTTTTTAAAGTGGAATTCTTAGGTAGTAAGAAAAACATGATGAATGCAACATATGAAACTGGTGAGTAATGTTTAAAATGATGGCAAAGCTAACCAGAGAAGAATCATAAGCAAAAAGTAAAAGCCTCTTCTTACTCATTAATATAAAGGATTAAGAAATAAGAATTTCTGCTTACTATATTCTGAATGTAAATGTGCATATCTCGTTTTATTTGTTCATAAGAGTTTTGAGTGATTGGTTAAAACAATCACCAGGCACAGTAAGCTGTCCTCAGGAAGTCAGTCAAGGGCAGGACAAGACACTGACGGATCAAGTTCCTATCAGGTCTCAGCCCATTGAAGTGATGTGGTGCACAACACTGAAGGGAAACACGTGTGTCCACTTATGGGACTCTCAGGATAGAATTTTAAACCCATGTGTGCTTCTTTTGAAATTGCTATGGTAATAGAGAGGAACCAAATGAGATTAAAGAAACATCACTGCCTGCTTTAACAGAAATGCAAACGCAATTCTACAAAGATTCTGTTTTCACCAAAGACTGCCTGAAAAATGACACCTATATGAAAGACACCAGAGCATCTTAACCTATATCTCATGTTACACAAACTTGACTCAGAATACACCATAAATCTAAATATAAAATATAAAAACATTAAGATTCTAGAAGAAAACACAGGAGTTAATCTTGGTAACTTATGTTAGACAAAGAGTTTTTACATACTGTTACAAAAGTGCAAACCATAAAAGAACTTTTCCTCTACGAAAGACACTGTTAAGAGGAAAGAAAGAGTTACCACCTCAGAGAAAGTGTTTGACATATATCTGACAAAGGTCTTATATCAAAATACATTAACATAAAAAGTTCTCGATAGTAGTCCAAGCAAAAAAGAGGCAAATATTTAAAAAACTTCCTGGGTCAGGAAGATCTGCTGGAGAAGGGATAGGCTACCACTCCAGTATTCTTGGGCTTCCCTTGTGGCGCCTTAGTTGGTAAAGAATCTGCCTATAATGTGGGAGACCTGGGTTCGATCCCTGGGTTGGGAAGGTTCTCTTGAGAAGGGAAAGGCTACCCACTCCAGTATTCTGGCCTGGAGAACTCCATGGACTGTATAGTCCATGGGGTCACCAAGAGTCAGACATGACTGACTTTCACTTTCACTTTATGATGTTTTGATTTGCATTTCCTCAACAAGTAACGATGCTGGGTATCTTTTCATGTGCTCACTGGCCATTTACATATCTTTTTCGGAGAAATGGCTATTCAGATTCTTTTCTCATTTTTTAATCAAGTTATTTGCCTTGAATTAAAAGAGTTCCTTACATATACTGAATACAAGCTTATTATCAGATAGATTTCAGTTTTTCTCCCATTTCGTAGGTTTTGCTTTCATCTTCTTGATGATGTACTTTAAGGCACACTTTTTTCCCCCAACAATTTTGATAAAGCCCAACTCATCTATTTTTTTTTTATTTCCCATGGTTTAGTGTCATATTCAAGAAACTACTCCTTAATCAACAGTCACAAAAATTTGTTTATACTTTCTAAGGGTTTTATAGCTAAGATGATTTATGTTTTAGACAAAGAAAATGATGAATATTTCTGGAAATGGAGGGGTTAGCGGCACCCACCCATTTCCTAGTTCTGTCTCCTAAGACCAGACCAACAAGTAAACAGCATGCAGAAGCACGGCGTGCACCCAGCGGCTGTGTCTTGTTTTCTAAATACCTTCTCCAGTAAAAGGAACCAAGGCTCCTAAAAAGAGATTGATTCCACTACCAGATGAACATGGAGCACATTTTGGTGCCAGAAAGTAAACGGATGCTGATAGAAGGGTGGGGGCATGTGAGAGGGCACAGGAGCCCCCCAAACGAGTCTGCAATGGCCAAAGTTGAAGCAGTTTGAGCAAGAAAATAAACAACAATGAAACAGGATTATAAACCACAGAGTAAGATAAGCCCATACTGGTAAAAATTAATAGAGCAAAAAATAATTGGTAGGGAAGGAACAGATACACCTTACAGAAAAATTCCAATTAAATGTAGAAGAAATGAGGAAAAGAGAAAATGACCATTAGAACACCACAGATCTTGCTGTAGTCAAGATCCACTAATGAATGTCAAAATTAGTGGGTAAATACTTAGGGAAAACAGGCTATTTGCATAATCTGAATGTATCTGCCCTGAGATATGTATTAATTAATAAGGGAGGAATAGTAAGCTTGTGGTAGAGAAATATAGAGATGCCATCTTACTCAACTGGTCCAGGTTACATCATTACTCCTAATATACCCTTAAAATTAAAAGACGCTTGCTCCTTGGAAGAAAAGCTATGACAAACCTCGACAGCATATTAAAAAGCAGAGGCATCATTTGCCAATGAAGGCAAGTACAGTCAAAGTTAGGTTTTTCCAGTAGTCGTGTACAGTTGTGAGAGTTGGACTATAAAGCAGGCTGAGTGCCGAAGAATTGATGCTTTCAAATTGTGGTGCTGGAGAAGACTCTTGAGAGTCCCCTGGACTGCACAAAGATCAAACCAGTCAATCGTAAAGGAAATCCACTCTAAATATTCACTGGAAGGACTAAAGCTGCAATACTCTGATCATCTGATACGAAGAACTGACTCACTGGAAAAGACCCTGATGCAGGGAAAGATTGAGGGCAAGAGGAGGAGGGGTGGTAAAGGATGAGACAGTTAGATAGCATCACCAACTCCATGGAAATGAGTTTGAGCAAAACTCCAGGAGACAGTGAAGGACAAGGAAGCCTGGTGCGCTGCACTCCATGGGGTAGCAAAGAGCTAGACACAACTTAGCAACCAAACAACAACAACAACCCTAGATACACTCCGTACCTAGTCTGAGGAATTCTTAAAGATCCTCAACCGAGTCATGAGTAAACATCAGTCTAATGCAAATTAAGAAATATTCTGAAAAATAACGGATTCATATTCTTTACAAGTGCCAAGGTCACGTAAGACAATGAAAAGCTGAAAAGCTGCTGTGGACTGGAGAAGATTAAGGAGACTCAACAGCAGAAGGGAGTGCTGATTCCTGCGCTGAACTGTGGAAAAGAAAAGCAGCAGACTGAAAAGACTGGCGAAATGTGAATCAAGAACACAGAGTTAGAAAACACCACTGTGCTGATGCCAATGCCTGGTCTTGGTAACTGCACTGCGGTGATACAACGCTAACACTTGGGGAAGCTGGGAAAAGGCTATACGGAAGTGCTCCCGGTACTATTTCTGTAACTCTTCTGTAAGTTTATTTCAAAATAAAAACTTAAAACAAGGAAAACTTGCTAAATGGCAATTTTGCTTGCTAAAAATAGAAATAAATGAATTTACAAATGAATAGTAATATGCATTTTTATGTCTCTGGAACTAAACTTCAAAGCTAATTAAAGAAGACACCTACATTTTCCTCATACTCTGAAGGAGCTGTGATGCTGTTCGTCGCTACATGCCTTTCAGGAGACAGTCACCGGTGAAGCAGCATCAACAGGTGCACTTGTCAACACCTACCCGTCTCCCCCTAGAAACCTGCACTTTAGTTGGGGTCAGCATATGTCTGGGAGGGCAAAGAAATTTTTAAGAAACATAAGTTATATTGAATTAAACAGATGATAAAAGGTCTGTATATTAAAAAAAAGCCACATCAGTTACCTGATAAAAGCATACTGGACCACTATAACTTTCCACAATTTTTGTTTCTCTTAAAATTTTGATAAATGAAGTTGTCAGGGGTGATAAGATCACAACTTTGTTTCTAAACTATTTTAACTTTCAGAATTCAGTTCATGAATGCTGCAAATGTTGGTCCAGATAAGATCACAGTTTTGTGTGCTGATGAGGCAACCATCCTGTCACGTGCCTGTATAACCTTGAGCAAGGAGGAATGCAGCCTAGAAAAAGTTTCCATGTGGTTCTGAATTACACAGGCTAATTGCACTCAGCAAGGCCTCCCTTCAAAAAGAGGATAGTTTTTTTTCTGGGAAAAGGAAAAAATCAAATATCACTCTAAAATTCTCTCTATGATCATGTAGCTAGGAGATGAGACTGAAGGCTCTTGAGGCTTGAGATCCATCAGAAATAATTAACCAAGTGGGTTCACATAAACTTCAGATATTTTCAGTGAATTCTATTAGGTATTACTAGCAAAGGTTGTACATTACTTGTGTACTCTGACTTTACTTTAAATGCTGTGAATGCCACTAAGCACTTCACAGAACATTATATACTGGAAAGGACATTTCAAGACCATATTCTTTAGAAAAAATAGTTTTAAAAATAAAGAATATAGTGGGCAATATACAAAGAATAGAAATAATTCAAATAATAAATTTCTACTCTAAATAAAATTTTATAGACCTTTTCTAGCCCTAACTTTGGATATATGCTCTGATCGACATTAATACATGTATTACACACGTAATACAGACACACATATATAGTTATGATACATTATCCTCAGTAACAATTTGAAATAAATGTAAAAGTTCATCTAGTCCTTCCCCAATATTTTCTTGCTACTGAAACAGCAATAACAAAGCCTAATACCTTTATTTCAAAGAAAATCTGAATATTAATGATACTTTTCAAAGCTTTTTCACATGTATTAATTTGAACTTCATATTCAAAGGAAAGGCTAAACACTGCTAGACATTTTGCAGCTGAGAATACAGATACAGGTTGAGAGACTTGTTTAAAGTCATACATTTCAACTGCAATAAAGTCAGGACACTATAACCAAGTTCATTTGACTCCATCCATCCACCCAACCATCAGCTACGTTCTATACCAGGGAATAAAAGTACTGTGAAAACATTTACCCCTCGTAGGAATTTTTTTAAATTATATTATACTCTGCTATTTCCTAGTACTTGTTTTCAGATTATCTGGTGTCTTAAAAGTCAGTATTGAGGCTTCCACGATTAGAATTTCATTAATGCATAGAAGCTGATCTTTTTAAAGCTCCTGTATATACACAGTTATGTAATTGGAAAAGTCTTAAAGACAAACAGGCATGGATTTCACTGGGCAAGTTAACTTGTTTTTAAATTATTAGTTTGGGAGTAACACCTACCAAAGAATTTTGCTTTGAGGATTTAGTGATCTAACGAAAAATTTGGCACAGACACTACCCTTCTTTCTTTCTTTGTAACTGAAAAGGCAAAAATGTGTAAAATAATAGAGTTCTTCAGCTCTCCACACTAACCATCTAACCACAGTGTAGAGTACCGCAGAAGGAAGCAGCAGAGAGTGGCCAGAGAGACACAGAAGCACAAATATCTCTTTAACCTGCTCCATGGTGCTCTGCAAATACAGGAAGTTTTTAGACATACTGGAGACATGTTAGCGAGAACATATTTATTCTTCAGCAGATTAAATTTTCAAATATTTAAGAATCCATAATTAGAAAGTTCTGAAAAAAACCTCTATCAGTATATTACTCAATAAAAGAGAAATGGTGAAGAGCCAACTTAAGTCTTTACCAGTAAACAGCATGCTTACTGATAAGATGGTCTGGGGGAGCAATTATAGCACCCCAAAAAAGGAGATGGATGGAAAAATAGTGCTTTGACATTATTCACCCATTGACTACAAACAACGTAAGACACTCCTGAACTTAGGAATTCCAACAGGAGTGAGAGTGAGAGAGAGAGAATAGGAAGGCCAATTAGCAAAAGACCAAATCTGCCGGGCCGTGATGGACAGACATGGCCTCACAGAGGCACCAGAGTGTGCAGACAGGAGTCTAAAAGAAGCAAAGACATTTAGCAGCAGTTAAGAAAAATAGTAAATTAACCCATGGATGATGTCTGAGGTTAAGGAATCAAATCGTTGAACTGTTAATTACTTTCGGAAGTCTTTTGTTAAGTGGTGAAGTATTAGGAGACTGGAAAACAAGGAATCCAGTCTGAAGGTTAAAAAGAAAGAGAGGAGAGGCTGAAAATTATAGAGCTGTAAGTCTAACATCTATATTAGGAAATAAATTTGAGATGATACTTATGGATGAGCTTAATGATACATTTGGAGAAGTACAATTTAATAGGAGTGAGTCAGCATGGATTTACCAAAGGCAATCATGTCAGGAAAAATTTCGTTCCTTTTTAAGTTGAAGTAATAATTGGTCTATGTAAGGAAGAACCAATGAGAAACTGTCAGGATTTTTGGAGATTTTTGGACCTTTTCATAAAATGAATTATTGTACAAAATGTCATGGCGTGTGTCAGGGTTCCCAACTAACAAAAGGGGATGAAAGTAAGGGGGTTAAAAATAGAGGGCCAAAGACTTCAGGGAAGACGACGTTCCACAAAGCCTCATGCATCAGAACGCTAATGTTTTCAATTAACGATGAAGAAAACCTTTTATATTAGGAAATTTGAATATACCACTAAATGAGAGGGAATGGTTAAGATACAAAAGGCTACAGCTGTTTTATCTTAACCGTGATAGATTAAGCAAATGGCCTCAGAGGTGGAATATGAAATTTAATCTTCCTGAGTATAAAGTGATGCACTTGGATAGAATTAAGGAATCAGTTAAAAATAGTTTAAATGGTACTGAACTGCTTACCATTAAAAAGAAAAAGGATTTGGAATTTTGATAACAGTCAAGCTTTCACATTTTTATTCTTATAACTGGTTAAGAGGAAAATGCAAGGGAATGCAGTTAAATAATACACATCACAAAGAAGTAAAAACTGACTGCCTTACAGAGGAATAAAACATCCTATCATTTGTGAAAAGGGCTTATAGATTCATGCGCTATCATCTTGCACAGGCAATAACCTAACATATAATATAAATGACTATATATATATATATATATATATGAACTAAAACCATATCAATACAAATATAATTTAAAAATATGATAGCAGAAAAACTAAGGAACCCAGTGGTGGTGTGTGCTCAGTCGTTAACCGGCTCTGTGTGACCCCCTGGACTGTGGTCCTCCAGGATCCTCTGTCCATGAATTTTCCAGGCAAGAACACTGGAGTGGATTGCCATTTCCTACTCCAGGGGATTTCCCAAACCCAGGGACCGAATCCATGCTTCTTGGGTCTCCTGCACTGGCAGACAGATTCTTCACTAACTGTGCCACCTGGGTTAAGGAATTAGGAAAAGTACCACGCGATCACTTAATACTTAATGTCTCCTGAAAAGAGAACACCATCTGAGTCTTACCTTTGGAAAAGGCATAAACATTTACTACATTTAAAGTTCCGGCTTCTCAGAGAAGAATATGGGAAAACCAAGCCAAACTCCTAGCCTCCACTCAGTGCCTGACCCAGCCACACCCGGGCCCCCAAGGGGCATCTGTGTGCGCACACGCACACGCACGCGCACACACACACACACACACACACACACACACACAGTGAGCACATTTCCAATCTGACCAGCAGAGGCATCATGTGGAGGCTGTCTCTTGGAATTTGTGAGAAAAAAATCTTCTTCGTCAGTATGACCAGCAGAGCTCCGGCATACCTCCTCTGCCCTCTCCTTCACCTTCTCTTCTCTGTCTTCCCTTCTTTCAGGTTATTTTAAAGTATTCTGAGATATAACCACCCAAGTCTAACCGAAGGTCACCTGTACTGCAAACATAAAGTGTGCTTAATTCCTTCTCAAGGTGTAGTGAATGAACACCAAACTTATTCACGGATAAGAGAGATGGGAGAAATACAATAGCTAAAACCATAAAGCTCAAATAAAGGTCGTTTTTGAGATGGAGTACATTTCACTTAACAAAAAAACTGTAATGTAAAATGACAGAAAAATTCTGGCCACTCGGAATTTGACATCAATGTTGGAGGATTAATGTGATTGTAAAACTCTCATCATCGTAGATCTACAATGGACCTAAATGAACCTCCTTAGAAATTTAGGGTTAAGGGAATCCTGTTTTGTTTTTTTTTAAAGTACAGAACTCATAGAAGAGCTTGAAGAACTTTCTCCAATTGAACACAACTTCATCGCAATGTTAGAAATAAGAAACAGAACCACACCACTGCTTCTCATCCCAGGGAAAACAGACCCTGGTTTCTAACACCACAGAATACTCTTTGTTGTTTCAATATTTAATGAAAAATGAAATCATACAGAATATGCTCCTTTTTGTTTGGCTAACTTCACCCAAAGATACGACTGTGAGATTTATTCACGCTGTTACTTGAGCTGTAGTTCAATCATTCTCATTGCTGTAGAGTATTCCTTCGGGTAAACACACAAACCTTTTTACACTCTACTTGGTGGATGTTTCAGTAGTTTGGGGTTTTGACTATGATGAGCATATTGATAAATATATTAAGTATAAATAATAAAGTAAAAGAATATTTCACGTTAAAGCTGTGACAGCAGAAACAAAATGCAGCTATATGCTGTTTATAAGGAAGCTGGTATAGTTAAACAGTAAGAAATACAGAATGATGGCAAGAAGTGTTACTACAGATGAAAAGGAACATTCATAGTGACAACAGTGATAGAGAACTATGTTGTTGTTTTTTTTTTATCACAGGTAGAAAACAAATTTAAAGTTCCAAGTGCCCAGTGATTTACCTTTAAGATATATAAAGTCAAAATTAACAGAAAAACAGACACCCCACAATCATGGTGGGCAGCTTTTACCTCTCTCAACACAGCTGATTGGCTTAGCATTTAAAAAATCAGTAAGAGAGAGACAACCTGAGCAATACAGTTAACAAATGAGGTAAGTGATATACAAGAAGCAGAATATAGCACCAAACACCACCAAACTCCCTAGTGTCTGAAACATTTACCAAACCCCACCAATCCCAGGCATAAAGAAAGTATAAACAAATTTCAAAGGATTAAAATAATTCAGACTCTGCGCTGTGAGCACAGTAGATATAAGCCAGAAGTCAATTTATACTACTATTTCAATAGTTAACAAAAAGATAATTAGAAGATCCCTAAATGCCTTGGATTTCTAAACAATCCACTTTTATTCAAAAAATAAATAGCCACTTGTATCTTGTTATTCAAAAAAGCTATAGCTGAAATTAAAGCTCACATACAGCCTTTAGTTCTTGGGAGTATGAAACGGTAAATTATATCAAAATCATTCTCCTAATTCCCCCCCAAAACTGAGAAAAAAGACAATGAACCACCAACAAAAGCAAACAGAGAAGAAGAAAACTGGGCAAACATGGATGCCAAACGTTATCACATCCAACAGTTTACACATTGTACCATCTCTGTTAGATCTTATAAGAACGTGCTGTAGGCACTGTCATCCCCAGTTTACAGACTGAGACCCATACAGTTAAAACAGGGTTTCCCAAGTCATTCAGCCGGGGAACGAGGGCTGAAGCTCAACCTGTCCTGCCCTGAGGGCCACGCACACAGATACACGGGGCACTACCAGGCAGCTGGACGCCACCCTGTAGGCCCCCTCAGTGGACGTACAACTGCAGCAAACACTCTTCCTACAGAACTGTTTGTTAAAAACAAACAAGCAAACAAGCAAAAACCTGAACAGCTCATTTAGCATATACATTTCCAGACAGCATCTCAACAAAAATTTAAAATACCCCAATGACATTATATACAATTTTCTGTTGCTGGTGTTTAATGTTTTCCTTCTCATGAGGCCACGAGATGTTTGAGCCACATGGGAGAGCCAAGTTAGATCGCGAGTGCATTTGTTTACTTGTGTTGAGTGGCTGAAAAGAACTGCTTCATATGCGTCACTGAATTCTCAACAGATCAGTAGCGCTGACAGCAGAGAAGGCAGCTGCCAGTCGCCATCAGGTCAGGGCCATAAACCACTCTGAGGAGTCCAGGCCACCTCTGGACCCTCCCGGGAACCATCCATCACAGATTTACCCCAAGTGCTGTCTAATCCTTCACCAGACAGCCTGGGAGGAGAGGAGCCCCAGCTGCTTCAGTATCTCCCTTTCACATCGAGGAAGGCGCTTCCCACATACTCAGGAAGGCCTTACAGATGACTGAGAAATACAAGGTTAACAAGTCAGTATAAAAACTCTGCCCTTTAAAAGTTTTCTCTGAACTGAGCTAAGTTTATCAAAGCAAATATATTACTGAAGAGGGATACTGCCTTGCACAGGGTGGAATAAACACCCCAAGTGCACCAAAGGAATTCATTTGTAAAAATACTGAGGAACGCTATTATCAATTATGGAGAGAAAGGTTCTAACAGAATCACAGAAACACAAACAGAAAACTAGGATTCTATGCACAAGAGCATACACACATAAACAAAGAAACTAGAATAATTTTTCTAAGTAAATTTTTACACAAACGATGTCTCAAAAGGAATACTGCATGACCAGGGCAGCAATGGCATATGCAAAAGCAATGTGTTTCTTTGGTTTGCAATTAGCTTCCTCCCTCTTTCTTTGCTGTTTACTTCATCTAACAAGTTAGAGATACCTTATTTTAGGAAAACGACCTAGTTTCAATGCCTAATTGGTACAATGGAAGAGAGAGACAGAATACATCACTATTGCATCTTGAGAAGCAGGCACTGGAAACTACCTTGAAAATGCTATGCTGCTGACAACCCACCATCAGTTTAGATGGTGTCACCTGGCCATTTCTTGAAGTACCAGCGTTTAGGCAATATTTTCTGACATCTGCATTGTCATGCATTCATAACAACAAAGAACCCACAGGTACTGATGGCCAGAAGATATTTCAATTTGACTTTATCTGTTTTTGTGAACTAAAACTGATAATCTGTCTAGTTCAAAAGCTTTTCAGTAACAACCTCACCAAAAAGCAAAGAGTATTGACCCCGTTTTTCTTTTTCAAACACAGACCTGGGTACAGCAGAGATGACTAAATAGGGCTCTTCACTGTGACTTAAAAGAGTTGATCATATGAGCATAAACAGAGAAATCTGAAAGAACATATCAGCGGAAAACAAATAACAACGTTATATGCAATGTCAAATGTATCAGGACTATTATTCTAACTCATGGAGCTCTCTCTCCTTCACGCAGACATTCCGTGAGCACACGCCACTGACACGTTTTGCAAGGGCAGCGCTGCACCTCGGTGGGATTCCCACGACTTTCAGGCACTAGTGTCACAGGGCCAGCAGCATCAGCAGCACCCACAATCCTTTGCACTGAGCCTGCTAAGAGCTTCATAGACAATTATCTTTTTAAATTCTCACAATGGCCCTTTACATAGATACCACCACGCCAATCTACGTCCAAGCAATTTACCTGCAGTGATGCGGTAAGCCTGCCTGTAACCCACCCAGCCAGGAAGGGGAGGAGAGTTGAGGTACAGCTCCAACAGCTCCAAAGTACCTGCTAGAGACATCCCCCATCACCTCGCATTATTTAAATCAGCCCCGTCTGGGCTCCGGTTAGGAACTTCCTCTACACGTCCTGCAGGGAATGCGTCCTTAACAGGCCTCACCCTTGCCACCCGTCCCCTGGCCGCCCACACAGAATTCACACCCAGGCCCTCTGAATGCACAGGTTAATGCTGTGCTTAACCTGCATTGGGGCTGCGTTGCTGCTCCTCCCACAGCATCTGACGGCCACTCCAATGAGGCAGGGGTGATCTCAGCAGCCGCTGCCACCGCTGCTGCCCGTGCCCTGTGCGACCGTCCCTGCTGATGCCTGGGACGTAGGGCACCCTGTTACCCCTTTCGGGTTCTCCTGTTCTCTTCACTCACACGCTTCCCCTTCCAGTACTTACCAGAAAACCATGGGGCCAAAGAACAGGGCATAACAATTTAAATCACAAACATTTGTTGACAATGTTAAAAACCTTATCATCAGTCAAAATATGAAGCTCAAACACCCACAAAAGTCTCAGTTCAACTGCGTTCAGAATATTTGCTCTTAACACCTGCGGGGAGATTATTTCACCATATTTGCTCCTGATGGAATAGAATGGAAAAGACCTGCTTTCACAGTCGAGGGGACAAGAGCAAGTGTACTTTTCTTATCAGTCTTGAAGCGGATACTGTCACACATGCTACCACATCTAGATAACTGCTAATGCACAAACAGCCTGACAGCCACTCGACGAGCGCAGCGTTTCATGCGGCAGTTTTCGTTTCCTACCTGCGTGCAGGTAGGCCAGGTCGGGGTTCTCGATGTCCGGATGCTGTTCTTTCAGGTGGTTCCGGAACTCCACGGGGATATTGGTGCCATAGTCACACTTGGGGCAGTTGTACATCTTGACACCTTCGTGTTTGCCTGTGTGGAGAATGTGTTTGCGGATGTTTTCAGCACAGTTTGACCTATGAAGTAAGAAAGCAGAGTAAATGGAAGTAAGGTCACATCACTAACGTTGAACCACAAACCCGGACGTCAGCGACCCTCACACCGGCCTCGGGAGTGTCAGGTATTGTGCTAAGTGGCTAATCCAGGAGGCGGGACACTCGTCTCCCGCGTGCTGATCTCCAGGCTGTTCTTTTACCTAGTGACTCCCTTCTATGCAGAACCGGAAACACAAAGCCCCAAGTTCTCTGATTTTAAGACAAATTATTCAGGTACCACTTGAGGGCAGTGAAGGAGTTTCCTTAATCCCAAGAACACACCTTTCACCATGAGGAGCCGTGCAAAGGGAAGGCCTGCCACTCCCACTGAACTGGAGCACCAAGGAAACAAAGGCGCCTTGGCTTCAAGTTCTGTCACGAGAGCGGCTCCGAAGTCAAGCTCTCAAACCATCTGAAGACAGAAAAGCAGCTGCAAGCAGCCCCTCACTGCACATTTGGGCAACGTGCTAAGTGCCAGTCAGGTTTCTGCATGGGTGCAGGTTTCCAAGAGGGATGGGCTGAATAAAGAGTGAAGGACCCAAGTACTTTACACGAAATTGTCCCTGACAGTGGGCTCCTCTCCCGCTGCTTTCCTGCAGATGCAGAAGTGCCAGGCCTGAGATGACCAGAACCTCTGGCACAGGTGGCTGCTGCTGAGGCAGAGTGTTTGTTTTGTCTGCTCCCATCCCTCCCAGCACGGGTCAGCGACCGAGCCCAGACCCGTCCACACACACCGCTGCCTTCCCTCTGTCTCTGTTGTTGTTAGAACATCACCAGAAAGTGCCCGACACAGATTCAAGCAGGAGTGGGTGGGTGGGTGTGTGGGTGTGTGGGTGTGTGGGTGTGGGTGTGTGTGCGCGCGCATGCTTTCCAACAGAGCAAAATGAAATTCCAAAGAAAGCACTATGTTTATCAGTCTTTCCTGCTAGTACTGCTGAAGGACAAAATTCTGCAGGCTGATTTGAAGAAAATAAAGTTAGGACACTGTAGGGATTTAGCAAACAGGTCTCACAACACACAGATTCAGATGATGGAAGGCTGCACACAGAGGCCGTCTGTGGCTCTCACGGCCCCACACTGCCAAGTGGAATCATGCTTCTGTGTAACACATAACTGCACCTGGGGAGCTGGTGAAGAATGCATATGTGGTTACCATCCCCAACTTTATAGGAGCTCTGCATCAAGATGGTAACACAGAAGACCATCTGCAGGCAGGTGAAAAGAACGCTCACCCTGTGATGATGGAAAGGAAGAGGGCCAGTTGTGGATTCCCCAGCTGGTGGGGTGAACCGTGCCGGATCACTGCCTGAGTCTGCAGATCACCTCCCGTGTGTTTTCCATGGCAGCACAGACAGTCCTAAACTCACATTGTTTGCTGACGTTGGAGAGTAAGCACAACTCTGCTGCTGCTGTTGCTGCTAAGTCGCTTCAGTTGTGTCCGACTCTGTGCGACCCCTGAGACAGCAGCCCACAAGGCTCCCCTGTCCCTGGGATTCTTCAGGCAAGAACACTGGAGTGAGTTGCCATTTCCTTTTCCAATGCGTGAAAGTGAAAAGCGAAAGTGAAGTCGTTCCATCGTGTCTGACTCTGAGCGACCCCATGGACTGCAGCCTACCATGCTCTTCCGTCCATGGGATTTTCCAGGCAAGAGTACTGGAGTGGGGTGCCATTGCCTTCTCCGACAAGTCTGCTACTATACTTAATTAGGACTGATTCTCTGGTGCCACCTACATTCTCCCTTTATGGAGAAAGCAAGGCATTAAGAGTCATCAAGGACAACTGCTGGTCAGGGAAGGAAAATTACCAAAATATACACATTTCAGGGTACAGTGCTCACTTAAATGAGGGATAGTATAAGCAATGATACTTAATCTTTGATGAAGGAAGGAAGAGATGACTTTGAAAAGAGAGTATTTTGTTTTTGAGACTTGTATCTTGGATAAAAATAAACCAGTATCTCTTAGAACATCAACTGCATGTGGAATCTAGCAATCAGGGGACTATTAATGAAGCAAGTAAAAGTGGAGAGGGAGGGTTTAAAAGGAGAGAAGCTTCTTTCATCTAAAATATAGAATAAAACAAAGGAGAAGTTGTGTGGGACTTGGTGTTTTAGGTTAAGGATCATTTCATACATATATTTTATACCTCTTTTTATTTGTGATATACATACTATTTGTATACTTGATTGTATGTAAATAATAAACATGTATGTATATATAATCTATTTTATACACATATCTAAGAAACATAAAATATAGCAAATGAGAAGAAAATACAGTCAATGTCTTTCTGCAATTGAAAAGATACATTTCATGGATAATGGCATATTTGTGTGCTATTGTCTGTTATGATGTCATACAACACAAATTTTTAAAAAAATATTGAGATTAAAAAGGAACAACCCTGAAATCAAACTATTGCAGTCCAACCCTAAAAAGTAGAAGCTCTAACATATTGTATTAACATCATTTAAAGCAGCTACAGAGTCCTGCAGGCTGCAGTCCCCACACTAGAGACTACCATGAGACAGACAGCTCACTGTGTAGCAAGTAGGCTAGATAACTTCAGCCAAGCAGTTCTGAATGATACTCAGCCCCCAAATGATGTTTTTTTCCCAAATACTGAAAGAACTTACAACTAGTAATAAGAATGGTAAGTTGAAGAGGGACTAATGAACAGGTCAGGCAGGAGAAGTAAGGATGGTCTGAAACATTATTTCAAACAACGTCCAACTTTGGTTTGCCAGGAAATAATAGCAGTGATGTGAAGAGGGCATTCAATTATTAGGAGTCAGCGACTGAATGTATCTTTAGTTTGACACTGATTCTTCAGGTAAAGAGTGTATTTTTGCCCCATGTTCCTAGACTGCAAGATTTAATATCATTAAGATGGCAATACTCCTCAAATTGATGTATAGATTCAGTACTACTGCTGCTGCTGCTAAGTTGCTTCAGTCGTGTCCGACTCTGTGCGACCCCACAGACGGCAGCCTCTGAGGCTCCCCTGTCCCTGGGATTCTCCAGGCAAGAACACTGGAGTGGGTTGCCATTTCCTTCTCCAATGCATAAAAGTGAAAGTGAAGTCGCTCAGTCGTGTCCGACTCTTAGCAACCCCGTGGACTGCGGCCCACCAGGCTCCTCCGTCCATGGGATTTTCCAGGCAAGAGTGCTGGAGTGGGGTGCCATTGCCTTCTCCGAGATTCAGTACAATCCTATCAAAATCTCAGTACAATCCTATCAAAATCTCAGCTGGATTTCTTACCAAAGTTGAAATACTGATCCTAAAGTTCATACGGAAATGCACAGAACCTAAAAGACTCGATACAGTTTCACAAAGAACTATGTTGGAGGACTCATGCTTTCTGATCACGAAACTTACTATGAAGCAGTAGTAATCAGAACAGTGAGGTGCAAGAGAAAGGACAGATGGAGCAGTGCTCAGCGGGAGGTGGGGGCTGGGGGCACGGTTCCATGGGAGGTGAGATGCCTCAGGGCGATGCTGTAGGCTCCTCATGGGGAACAGGGGTTCAGGCTGGACTCACTGGACCCACGAGTGTAAGCACTGAGTTTATGAGGAAGGCAGTATAAAGTCTGAGGACATTTCAAATGAAATTTTGAAATACATGTTGAAAGTCTCGAGGCAGCTCTCTCTCTCTATATATATATATATATACACACATATAAGTATGGCCTTGGCTGGGCAGTTAGTAAAAGGACCAGAGATGGGAGCTGATTGATTTTAGGGCTTCTTAAAATATGTAATAAAGGAAATATTCAGTTCAGAGGCATTGCATTTTAAAATAATAAATTAATAAAAATAACAAATGACAGAGTCTTCTAGAATACCACAAAATTACGTTAGTGCTACACACTTGCTGCTTATTAACACAAAATAATAAGTTTATGTTATTTAAGGAGCAGGAAGCTTAAAAAACAATTCTACTAAATATTTTTTCTCTTTTATTTCTGATAGTATCTTTACGATTTTCTACGTACAGTATCCTGTCATCTGCAAACAGTGAGAGCTTCACTACTCCTTTTCCAATCCGGGTTCCTTGTATTTCTTTTTCTTCTCTGACTGCTGTAGCTAGGACTTCCAGAACCATGTTGAATAACAGTGGTGAAAGTGGACACCCTCGTTTTGTTCCTGATCTTAGGGGGAACACTTTCAGTTTTTCACCATTGAGAATCATGTTTGCTGTAGGCTCCTTATTATATATGGCCTTTACCATGTTGAGGCAGGTTTGTTCTATGCCCATGTTTTGAAGATTTTTACTCATAAATGGGTGCTGAATTTTGTCAAAGTCTTTTTCTGCATCTATTGAGATTATCATATGGTTTTTACCTTTCAATTTACTAAAATGGTGAGCCACATTGATTGATTTGTGTATACTGAAGAATCCTTGCATCCCTGAAATACACCCAACTTGATCATGGTGTATGAGCTTTTTGCTGTGTTGCTGAATTCTGTTTGCTAAAATTCTGTTGAGGATTTTTCCATCTATGTCCATCAGTGATACTGGCCTGTAGTTTTCTTTTTCTGTGTTGTCTTTGTCTGGTTTGGTATCTGGGTGACGGCAGTCTTGTAGAATGAGTTTGGAAGTATTTCTCTGAAATTTTTTGAAAGAGTTTTAGAAGGATAGGATTTAGCTCTTCTCTAAATGTTTGATAGAATTCTCCTGTGAAGTCATCTGGTCCTGGGCTTTTATTTTTGGGGAGAATTTAGATCACAGCTTCAATTTCAGTGCTTCTTATTGGGTTGTTCATAATTTCTATTTTTTCCTGGTTCAGTCTTGGAAGTTCTTAAGAATCTCTCCATTTCTTCCAGGTTATCCATTTTATTGCCATATAATTGTTCATAAAAGTCTCTTAAGGTCCTTTGTATTTCTGCATTGTCTGTTGTAACCTTTCCTTTTTCATTTCTAATTTTGTTGATTTGATTCTTCTTTTTTTCTTGATGGGTCTGGCTAAATGTTTGTCAATTTTGTTTATCTTCTTCAAGAACCAGTTTTTAGTTTTATTAATCTTTACTATTGTTTCTTTCATTTCTTTTTCATTTATTTCTGCTTGGATCTTTATGATTTCTTCCCTTCTACTAATTTTGGGGGCTTTTTGTTCTTTTTCCAGTTGTTTTAGTGTAAAGTTAGGTTGTCTATTTGATGTTTCTCTTGTTTCTTGAGGTAGGATTGCTTTGCTATAACCTTCCCTCTTAGAACTGCTTTAGCCGCATCCCATAGGTTTTGAGTTGTTGTGTCTTCATTGTTATTTGTTTTTAGAAATTTTGTGATTTCCCTTTTGATTTCTTCAGTAACCTGCTGGTTATTTAGAAATATATCGCTTAATCTCCATGTGTTTGTGTTTCTTTGTTTTTTTCTTGTAATTGATATCTAGTCTCATAGCATGGTCAGAGAAGATGCTTGATACAATTTCAGTTTTCTTAAATTTACTGAGTTTTGATTTGTGACCAAAGATGCGTCTATCCTAGAGAATGTTCCATGTGCACTTGAGAAGAAGGTGTATTCTTCTGCATTTAGAAGAAATGTCCTGAAGATAACAATGAGATCCATCTCATCTAATGTATCATTTAAGACTTGTGTTTCCTTATTAATTTTCTGTTTTGATGATCTGTCCATTGGTGTGAGTGGGGTGTTAAAGTCTCCTACTATCATTGTGTTACCATCAATTTCTCCTTTTATGTCTCTTATTGTTTGTCTTATATACTGAGGTGCTCCTATGTTAGGTGCATAGATATTTACAATTGTTATGTCTTCCTCTTGGATTGATCCCTTGATCATTATGTAGTGTCCTTCTTTATCTCTTATAATCTTCTTTATTTTAAGGTCTATTTTGTCTGATATGAAGATTGCTACTCCAGCTTTCTTTTGCTTCCATTTGCATGGAATATATTTTTCCATCCTCTCACTTTCAGTCTACATGTGTCTTTAGGTCTGCAGTGGGTTTCTTGTAGACAGCATATACATGGGTCTTGTTTTTGTATCCATTCAGCCAGTCTGTGTCTTTAGGTTGGAGCATTTAATCCATTTACATTTAAAGTAATTATTGATATATATTTTCCTATTGCCATTTTCTTAATTGTTTGGGGTTGATTTTGTAGGTCTTTTTTTCTTCTGTATTTCTTGACTATAATAAGTCCCTTTAACATTTGCTGGAAAGCTGGATTGGTGGTACTGAATTCTCTTAACTTTTGCTTGTCTGAAAAGCTTTTGATTTCTCCATCAATTTTGAATGAGATCCTTGCCCGGTACAGTAATCTTGGTTATAAATTTTTCCCTTTCAGTACTTTAAATATATCCTGCCATTCCCTTCTGGCCTACAGAGTTTCTGCTGAAAGATCAGCTGTTAAGTGTATGGGGTTTCCCTTGTATGTTGCTTTTCCCTCACTTCTTTTAATATTCTTTCTTTGTGTTTAGTCTTTGTTAGTTTGATTAGTACGTGTCTTGGTGTGTTTCTCCTTGGGTTTATTCTGTATGGGACTCTTTGTGCCTCTTGGACTTGATTGACTATTTTCTTTTCCACATTGGGGAAACTTTCAACTACAGTCTCTTCAAAACTTTTCTCATACCCTTTTTCTCTTCTTCTGGAATACCTATAATTGGAATGTTGGTGCAATTGATATTTCCCCAGAGGTCTCTGAGACTATCCTCATATCCTCAGTTCTTTTCATTCTTTTCACTTGATTCTGTTCTTCAGAAGTTATTTCCGCCATTTTATCTTCCAGCTCACTAATTCATTCTTCTGCTGCAGATATTTTGCTGTTGATTCCTTCTAGAGTATTTTTAATTTCAGTAATTGTGCTGTTTGTATGTTTACTCTTTAATTCTTCTATGCCTTTGTTAATTGATTCTTGCATTTTCTTCATTTTATTTTCAAGGTTTTTGATCATCTTTACTATCATTATTCTGAATTCTTTTTCAGGTAGTTTGCCTATTTCCTCTTCATTTATTTGGACTTATGTGTTTCTAGTTTGTTCCTACACTTGTGTAGCATATCTCTGCCTTTTCATTATTTTTTTTTAACTTACTGTGTTTGAGGTCTCATTTTCCCAGGCTTCAGGGTTGAATTCTTTCTTCCTTTTCATTTCTGCCCTCCAGTGGTTTGTGTAAGCTTCAGAGAGGGTGAGATTTGTGCTGAGTTTTTTTGTTTGTTTGTTCATTTTTCCTCTGATGGGCAAGGCTGAGTGAGGTGGTAATCTTGTCTGCTGATGACTGGGTTTGTATTTTTGTTTTGTTTGTTGTTTAGATGAGGCGTCCTGCACAGGGTGCTACTGGTAGTTGGGTGATGCTGGGTCTTGTATTCAGGTGGTTTCCTTTATGTGAGTTCTCACTATTTGATACTCCTTAAGGTTAGTTCTCTGGCAGTCTAGGGTCTTAGAGTCAGTGCTCCCACTCCAAAGGCTCAGGGATTGATCTTTCAGGAGTTCTGCAGTTAACAGCCACTCAGGAAACTTCATTAATAAAAAGGATCAAGTCATTCAGAAGGGGAAACTGATGCTGAAAGCTGACACCTGTCCACATGTTGTCATCAGCAGAATCCGGTTTAGAGGTCCCAATTTCTGAGCAAGAAACTTCCCATCCAAGAGAGCAGAGGAGAGCATGGTTCATCTCAGAAGAGCTCCTATTTTTTTTCTCTTTTGATACATGTGATTTCATTATTAAAAAATTACTGTACCACTAAGGTTGTTGAAAAAACATACCTTCACATATTTCAAACATCAAACAGTCTAAAGATGAGACAGAGACAGTGAAGTCTCTTCCTACCACAGCCTGGATCACCACCCTCTTACCCCAGACCATGGACACAGAATCACTAACTGCCCATCAATCTTTTGGAAAAACTAACAATTTTTTTTTCAATGCACAAACACACTGTATCTTCTTCTCTACCCCCTTCCTGTATGTAAATCTGTTGGCATAACACGTGTTGGCATCTTACTTTTTTTCACCTAACAGCAGCGCATGGGGACCTCTCCACATGACTACATAAGAGCACAGCATCCTTCCTGACATCTCCCTTCCTCCGCCACCCTACCACTCCCTCCCTAGGCTTCGCCTCCTTTCCCTCCTTTGTTAATAGCTACACAGAACTTCCTGGTAAGGACAGAGAATACCACATTTAACTGATCCTCTACTGATGAGCATCTAGGTCATTTCTGATCATTCACTAATGTAAACAAGTTTGTGATGAATAATCTAGTGTAAACAAGCTTGTGATGAATTCTCTTGTGAAACTTTCACTTTCTCAGGATGCCAAGAGAATGTCACAATGCCAAGTGGAGTTGCTTCAAATGTCAATGGGCATATGCTTTTGTAGTTTTGATCAATGCTGCCAAATGGCCCTCCAGAGGAGGTGTAGCAATTCACACTTTCACCAACAATGTTTTAGAGAGCTTGTTTCTGCACAGTCGTGCCAATGTAGTATGTTGTGTTACCAAACTTCCAAGTTTTGCCAATGTGGTGGGTGAAAAATGACAGCTTGAGGCAGGGTTCAATTTCCAACTTTTAACAGTTTTAATCTGCATTTATCTTGTAATGAATAAAGTTGCTTCAAATATTGCAATTCCATGTATATTATGCTTCCTCTGTACCATTTTCCCATATTTTTATGAGTTGTTTTCCTAAGGGTTGTTAGTCACTCTCTTATACATAAGGAAGGTAAACTCATTTGTCTATGACAGAAGTAGTAAATATCTCTTCCTTACTTTGTTAGACTTTTTTTTATAGTATCCTCAGTAAAGTAGAAATGTTTTATTTTGTTCATCTTTTGTCCTGTGGCTTTCTTACTTAGAGGTCATAAGAGGATTGTCCCAAATCGGTTCTAGTACTTGAATAGTTGCATTGTTCCACTAAGTATTAGAGTCCTTTCAAAATTCCCCTAGAGCATGGTGTAAGTTGTGGCTCCACACTGCTCGCCAGATCTCTCACTGACTTGAAGCGCTATCTCCATGAATATCTAATTTATTTGAAGCTAAGTCTGGATTTTCTGTCCCGGTCTGCTGGTCTGTCTTGCATGTGCTCATCCATCGAAATGACCCAGGCTGCACAGGACTCATGTCTAATAGAGTCCATCCACCTGTGTTGCTCTTTCTCCTCCCGGGTCACCAATTCTCCCCCGAGCCATCAGGTGAGCTGACATGGTGGATATGGAGAGTTAACTGTGGAAGCGGAGAGACCTGGGCTGATAATAAAGTAATATCACTAAGACACAATCAGGTAATTTCTGTGTATTTAGCTAATGTGTACTGGTAACATTATCTTAATATAGAAATGCAGAGAGAGCAGGTACAGATGTCACACGCTAATGTAAACATGGATCCCAAAATTCCTTCCCCAAGAGAAGCCATGTGTCTGCCTCACCACTCCCAAACTTCTATGTATGAAATTCACCACTATCTTGGTCTCCTGTTAATAACTTGGCAAGTTATGTACATAACCTGACATTTAAAAATTCTGAAAGTTCTGTTTAAAGAAATACAGAATTTTTTTTTAAATACTTGGCCTCTGACACTTTCAGGCCATGAGGTATTTTGTTGATTTATGCTAATAATATACGTGTCTCATAAGGCTGTCATGAAGATTAAGGTAAATGACATTAAACAAGTTTAGAAAATATAGGAAGTGCTCAATTCACTGTTTATCACTACAACTAGCCTTTCTGTTGAAAGCAATAGAGTTCAACTCTCTGGATCATCATTAGCAATTTACTTACTATTACGAAAGGCAATTTCAATTTATTTAAAAAAATAAACCCTGCAGTTATATAGCATTGTATGCCTATACGTTTACAAATGCACTTCCTCTTCCCTCTGTAGTTAAGTTTCTTTTGGAACAAGTGTATTATAAATGCATAATTATCTAAAGTTCAGTTGAAGGAGGTTTCCACTGTATCATTAAAACAGTAATCCACAATGAATAAAGAATAATCCCATGAAAGGCTTTATGTAAACAAAATTTAAGAAGTTTCTACATTTTTTAAACCAGCAGTATGTAATCATAAATTCACCAGCTCTAGGAAACACTGTGGATTCTCTGAGGAAGAAGAAAATAACACTGTTGAGTCCCTGCAGGCAGAGGGCAAGCCCAAGGCAGCTGCTCAGGCTTCCTGCACGATTCACCCAACATGGCCTGAGATACACAACCCTCTGCCACGTAGGTTCCCACTAAAAGACCCAGAAGGAAAGAGCCTGAGAATTTTAGATTACTAAACAGTTGTGCTGGTTAGACTGCTAGAGGTGCAAGAATAAAAAAATTATATTCCTATGGCTAAAATGGGGTATTTTATCAACGATGTTCAGCAAACAGGTGAATGTCACTGGGAGTGTTGAACCTGACACATCACCAGGACAGAGAATACGACCCATGTATACGAGGGATAAAGATGTCATTTCAGATCAATGAGGAAATGGTGGGTCACACAACAAATGGTGTTCAGTCAACTGCCTATCACATGAGGAGAGATAACTTATAGACTCTTGTGGTCTTACACCATGCAAAAACAAATGCTATTTAGATTTTAAGGTTAACATAAGGACACTAAATTATTAAAGTGCTAGAAGAAAATATAAGAAAATACTTTTATACTCTCGATTGGAAAAAGCTTTCCTGGATAAAATTCAAACACAAATGCCATAAACTGAACAACAACAGCCTTTAAGAAACAGAACTACTCCAACATTCCACTTAGTCCAGCATGATGCCTATAGGGTTGCAGTGAAAAGGCTTTGGTGGCCAATGTTTCACATATTTCAGTTATACAAATTACATAATTTTTTTAACAGCAGTAACTCTGTGAGTGTTCAGTATGCTACTCATTATGCATCTGAAGAGGATGGTAAAACAGAGACTGTTTCTCAAACTAACTTGATGACAAAACATTTTCCAAGGCTGAGCCAATGACATCTATTGCTTGAAGGCAATGACTGGTGAAAACTGGCCTTGAGGTCAGCCATACTTGTTGCTTCTTCTCCTCTCACTTGTCATCTGTGGTTCCATGACACTGGTGGGAATCCTGCTCATTGTTACCTTGCCACTCTTTTTATATTGGACCTTTGAAATAAATAGAGCCCTCCCTCACTCTATTTCTACAAACTTTTGTCCTTTCAGGGGGATTCCCTGATGGCTCAAGCAGTAAAGAATCCACCTGCCAATGAGGGAGACACGGGTTTGATCCCTGGATGAAGAAGACCCCCTGAAGAAGGTAATGGCAACCCACTCCAATATTCTTGCCTGAGAAATCCCATGGCCAGAGGAGCCTGGCACGCTACAGTCCACAGGGTCACAAAGAGTTGGACATGACTGAACACTGGATGGATGGATGGATGGATGTCCTTGGAGAATAAGTGTTATTCTCCTCTTTTCTGTTAACTAGCCAGGCTTAGCAAAATGAAATGCTTGGAAACCAGGAAAGGCATGTAAATGAGAAGCCTTCAAAAGAAAAGGATCTTTAACAAAGAATAGGAATATAACCTGACTTCCTGCTAAGTCCAAGCAGTCACTGGAATCACACTTGGAGGGGCAACTGAGGAAGCAGAGACACTGAGGAGGTGGAGAGGCTGAGGGGGGAGAGAAATTGAAGGGCATACAGACACTCGGCAGGCTGGAACCACAGGAAGGCCTGCCCTTACAGAACTTTTGCCCGAAAGAGTCACACACAAACAATACTATTTTATAATTCAAGATATAGATAACAGCATACGTAGTACTTTACTGTAGCTTTTCCAGTTGAAAGCTTTTCAAACTTAAGGTGATAGAATGGAAAATTTTACAGAACCAAAAATACATTTCACAATCTTTCTGAGAGCCTAGGCCAGAACGTGATTTTACCTGGGACAATTTTATATCAAAGAGACCAAAAAAAAACAACAACAACAACAACAACAACAATGGCTGGATTTACAATATCCCCCCCCCACACACACACAGCTTCTGCATGCATGCCTAAGAGCACAGCTCATCCAGGAGGTTTGCAGACCTGACCACGTAACTCACGACATGCCCATAAATTGGTCCATTAGGGGCAGGGGTGGGGCTGCCATAAAATTTTAAATTTCTTAAGTGGCTGAAAGGAGACTACATCTCTCACAGCTGCTACACCAAGGAGCTGGTCAGTAAGCTACCCATCATAAAGTCAGATGGAGGAGGTGCGACAAACAGTTATTTTTTTGGCCAGAGGGAATAGTGAGCTTCCCTGTCTTTGCAAAGCTCTTGAAAGGCTCTTCTCAGACTGTCTTTTCCTTAAGAAGTTCTCTGAGTTAAGTGTATATTTACAGATTTAAAACACATATTTTATTCACGTTGTTCAATTGAGTCCTACTGAGCAGCATTTCAACCTTCCATAATCCTAGAGCTTCATGATCACTTTTGAAGAAAAACTTAAGAGAATCACTGATGACGAGGGGGCCACTGAGTTTATTTAATAATAACCTATGTCCATTTTTACAAAATTGCTCCACGTAATGCATTTAAAAATCATAACTGGTTCATTTCAGTCACCGCACACAATGCCTCCCTTTGTCCCTTGTAAGTCTCTCAAATGTCTTATTTTAAAGGAATATATAGCACTCCCGGAAGACATTTCCGCATTCCTATTCCCTTCGGCTCCTGCGAGCCCTTGTTCTGTGTGATAAGGCAATCTCCTCCGGGATCGGTGCCGTGTAGTTTCGCACCACGAGTGACAAGGACTCGACTTGAATAACTGCTGTGCGCAGGTTGTAATTATGTCAGCTGGAGTGTTGAACAAGGGGACTGATTAATGGGAGCCCGGGCCCAGGCGCAGTCCCTATCAAAACCTCCGCGCAGGCCAGCAGTGGGGACGGGTTAAAGCAGAAAGACAAAACATGCTGCATCGTCCATGATAGATGAATTGCTCCAACAGTCTTCAGGCAGATGTTCCAGGACAGTATAATATACAATTACTCTGCCTTATCACTTTCCCAGGGACAATAAAGCTTCCTCCTTCTATAGCTCATGTGAGTGAAGGCAAAATTCGTTTCACTTTTACGGCACTGACTCACTTATCATGGTGCCTTGATTGTGCTTTTACAGCTAAAGCAAACATATATTCCACTTTTAAACCAAAAAAAAAAAAAGCTGTAAGAATAAAGCTGGGGCCTTGTTTTGAATCTCTTTTACATCAGAACACACCATGCTTTAGAAGGCTGTTGTGTTAAAAATGGATGCAAGGAAGGTAGAATATGTCTGTGCGGGTACATAGTTGAAAATAAAGCGCCCATGACAAGAAGTAAGATTTGGATTGTGTAACCTTTACATTCATAGCGTTGCTTACACAGCTCATACGAAATCAGTAATTGGGAGGAACACGTAACTTTATGCGTGTGTGTGTCTGTATATATGCTGATGTTATCCATATATTTCCCAGGCACACAGATCCTTGAATCTGAGGGTGCACTTTCAATGACACACTTACTCACTGCCACTCCTCTGTTGTGTCTTTGAGAACCTTCTTAAGAAAGCTGTGTTAGCCGATAGGACGGAAGCTGCCCCAACTGTTCTAATAACACACGGTAGCCAATGCTAAAATGAACCTACCTCAGGGGCACTATGCTGATCACTTCTATTGCCTTCATGTACTCACAGAAATGGTGCCAAAAATTTATGGCAAGATGTCTGGAACTATCTCAATTTGCAAAGGGAAAAGCACTTTTCATTTTTAAAGGTGAAAGACAAGCTAAAACCAAATTCTGAGATGCAGCCATAACCCTCCTGTGGAACTCAAGTTTATAATAAAACAAAGCAGCGAAAATGCCTATAGAATCAAAGGAAACCCAAACAGAATGCGAGTGAATGCAAAAGAAAAGCATACGTCAACTTGTGGAGCAATACAGATGACTTATTTCCACTTTTTAGTGGTTTAGTGCAACTGACACCAACACTCAGCAGTTATAATATACCCTAAGTCATGGAAACAAATCATGCACCCTATCTCACCCTGCGGAGTGATATATTTGCTTCTCTTTCCATGCCATACACACACTAACTCCACTGCCTCATGGTCCTTATTATTACGTTTCTCTTGGTAGGACCATTCCAGTCAAGTTATATGTTTCTAGAAATATGACAATTTGAAGAAGGCAGGGATCAATCTACAATGGGGTGAAACAGAAGCTTTAGTACAAATGGACATAAAGAATATAATTAAAGCTGTGATTGATAAGAGTTTTACCATATTTGTGATTACTAATGAAGTCACACAAATGAAGGTAAAACAAACAGAAAGAGTTGTATATACACATGGGCGTCATCATAGTAAACGCCTGTGAGTTTCCACAGACTTCTGACGTCACTAGAGGGGCCTGTTAGATGTGCCAGTCTTAGAGAAGTCCTCAACCATGAGCAAAATTGTTTAGAGTGAGTCACAGAAAAGAAGACACACTTTAAAAGATGACATTTAGATGACTGTTGGTTAAATGGTCACCCTCAATTGTGCCAAGCAAAATTTTGAATTACATCTAACAGTGAGAGCAGTGCAATCTTTTGTGGAAATAAATTCTCCGTAAAAAGCAAATAAAATCCCAGGACTGGGCGTATATGTAGGGGAGAGCAGAGCAATCCCATGACACAATTTCTGTGCTGTTTAATTCAAAACTCTGACCACAACAAATTTAAATTTAGCATTATGCAGTGTCCCCAAATGTGGGAGCATTGTCACGGCAGTTGGGCGCAGAGGTTCAGAGGTGTGAAGCTGGACTTCTCCAATGCAAGAGAGAGGCATGGCTGATGCCTCAATGTTATTATCAGGCCCCCCGACCTGTCACAAAACCCTCAGCTGACATGCGCCATCTGAGTCACCAGGTAGAGTTCAGGCATTGTTCATCGTCACTGTTTCAGCTGGCTCCTTCACCGTGGCATCTAAGTATATAAGTAGCATTTTAAAAACAATCTTAAAGAAGCAAATGAAAACAAACACTCAAATACACCATGACTGAGCTCTCTGCTCTGGTTTCTCCCCACAGCCTCACCTGTGACCACGCGTGTGCTTTCTGTTCCTACGCCCATGCTGGATCTGGGCTCCTGCAGAAAACCTCTGGGAGCTGAGGCAGGTGTCCTGTCCCAGGGGCTCCTTTCTGCTGCCCAAGGTCCCTTCCACTACTGGAAGGCTACTGCTCCGTCTCTCCAACACCTGCTCTTTGCCCCTCTGTTTCACCACGTTTTCCAAGGGAGATACCAATTGCATGAATGCTTTCAGGTCCATGTACATCAGCACTGACCTACACATTTCCTGGCTTGTTTCCATGTGGGCATCCAAGGGCATTTCAAAGTCATTTCAAAGCCAACCCACACTCGCCATCACTTTGCCAAAGGGGTCTCTCTCCTCCAGGGGTGAGGACCCGGTGAGTGACCGCCACTCACTGAGCAGGCCCAGCTGCAGCATCGAAAGGATGGCGCATCTTTCTGTCACTCGGTCCCCAAAGTCATCCATTTGGTCACCGTGTTCACTGGCCCTCCTAACAAGTGCTGAGATCAGCCTCTCTCTACGCCCATTATGGCTACCACGTTGGTTTAGGGTTAGTCGTTTATTATTTCTGCCTGCACCTTCGCAATTGTCTTTCAGATGTTCTCCCAACTTCTGCTGTGTCCCTCTCTGGCTCCTCATTTGTACTGCAGCAGTGACTATTGCAAAGCAAAATATGAATATGTCAGTCTCCTCCTTAATATTCTCCACTATCTACACACTCACTGCCTTTGGGGTAAGAAGCAAAATACCTGGCATGGACTCAGCTTCCCGGACGTCCTGCCCCCGTCCCCACACAATCCCATGGGCCCTACAATCCAGGCTTGCTGATGGGAGATGATCTAAAACCAAGCAAAAACTATAATTTGGGAGAGGGAAGTGGGGCAGAACTCTACTTTTTATTACAGTAAAGCTATTTGAGGTTTTTAGAACAAAACAAATTTCTCAGATCTAAGTGCCAACCAATTTCTACTTCAAATAATTAAATCTAAGAGATTCAAGCACAAGCAAGCACTAAAAACTTATCACATTTTTCCTCTATGGAAAACTCTAATTTGTTTTATGACATTTCATGTATTTCTTAAAAGTTGTAACTCAAGATGAAAAAGCAAAACATAAACGAGGAAGAAAGGACTGAGCATATTTAGCCAACGTGCTTCTCACAAGCAGGAAAAAGTCAACAGAGGATTTGTGCCACACTCTCTTGATTAACAACGGAAAGAAGTGTGAGAGAGAAAAGATGTCATCTTGTTTTTACAGACATTCTTAACCTAAAGCCAAAACATGCACTGGCGCTACCAAGACGGCAGCATCTTATTCCACCCAAGGGCTCTGATGTCTACAAGGCATGCTGGTAGGGAAGCTTGTTCATACACATGCTGCATCGCCACTGCCTGCTCATTCCCAGGTTTTCTTTTTCTTCTTTCCCTTCTTTCTTTCAGAATTTTTTTTTTAGCAGTCCCTAGAGGGGCAATATTTCAGAATTCGTTGAAACAAAGGATCCAAAAGCAAAATGAAATAACTAATATCTTGGCATTCTCATTGAACTCACGACAGGTGGTAAAACTGCTATACACCTCAAAGGTATCCTGTTCTATTATTTTCTCTCGACTCCACAACTGAGTTTGTTAAATTCAACCACACAACCAGAAGGGTGTGCCTAATGTTCTTCCAACTGTTATTCTAGATAATCCTGGTGATTACAGAGTTTTCCTAACAAGCTTATGTTGTATGAGCCTCTACTGCCGGGAGATATAGATAGTTACACTGTGAAGTGTTTTGTTGTGTGATAATAGCTCTAGTGTCTGAGGAATAACTTATTATGCAAGAGATTATTGCCCCAAAAAAATTTTCTATTTTTTTCATCTCTAAGGTCTTTCTTTCTACCACAATATATACAGATATATCTAACTACCACCCGAGGGACTGTCCATAGTAATTCCTTGTAGAAAGACCATCCCCAAAGATAGCGCTGGTCCCTTCTATAATGACTGGATGTGGGATTCAGAGCCAGCAGGTTAAATAAACATGTTTATCTGGATTCTACTTTAAGAGATAGCAAAGGGAATGTATGGTCACTTTGTGTTCAAAAGGGCTCTTCTAATTAATCTGTGATCTCAATGCCTATTTCAGCTACATCAACAAACAAAACAACTTAAAACTTGTGTGATAAACAAAACAAATTACCTGAGACTTTTCTCCCTTTTAAAGGCATATAAACCAATTTGTAAATTTTAATACTATGAAATCTATGTTTTTAGGTCTACAGATTTTTTTATACTTAAATGAGTTTTGTCAGATGAAAATTAATTTGCCAACAGTAACTAAAGGCCTGTCACAAATACTGTGCTATATTAGCACACAGCCTTAGATAAAAATTTGTAAAAGTCTGTATTATGGGTGTCTTAGGGCAAACAAGAAAAGTTTGAGTAAAATATGCTATGGATAAAAATAACATTAGATATATACCTTACAGAAAATACAAAACCAAATCCAAACTACAGTTAGAGCTATTGAGGTTTTTTTTTTTTTTTAATTTGCTAATGAAACAAAATTAGGCAATATTTGTTTGGAAAGAATTTAACTTCTATTGAAACAGAAATGCTAGGAATAAAAAAAATACATTTACATACAGTCCAACTTTCATAATTAGGACAAAAACCTTAAAATACAATTATGCTTCTTCTTAGGGAACCCCTCAAAAGATGCCATGGCAACTTACCAGAAACATCTACTTCACGAGAAAGAACAGTATACCTCCAGGAAGTACCACCTTTACACCTGCTAGGAGAATCTTCCTAACCAATATTTACGCTGCCAACAACCGAATTTGGTTCCACAAGCCAGCCATGTACTGACATCTACCTGTGACTCGCTGAACTGTGTGAAGGCGGCGGGAAGGAGCAGGCCGTCCGCCACGACGGGCACTGAACACACAGCACAGGAGATACAGCCAGCTCCCACAAACCGGGGAGTGCCTTGGAATCGTTATCCCAAGAGAAGTCTGTAAAGTGACTGGACTGAGGCTTTCAGCCGAGGACATCTGCTTCCTCATTCCAGTAATCGACGAGCAGTACTCTTATTTTAGAATAGAATAGATCGAACCCAGGTCTTCCACATTGCAGGCGATTCTTTACCAGCTAAGCCACCAGGGAAGAGAAATATAAAGAGAAAACAGACTTGATACAAATGAAATAGTACTGACTGGTATGTTTTATTTATTTCTGTTTGTTTTTTGTGAGAATATTTAAGTTCTACTCTCTTCACTAATTCCAAGTATTCAAAATACTTTATCACTGAATGTCATCATGCAGTGCATTAGCTCTTCAGACCTTATTCATCTGATAACTGAAATGTTCATACTCTTTTACCCACCTCTCCCTACTTTGCTCACTCCCTAGCAACTACTTTTCTGCTATTTTTTTACTTTTTCTCTTTTTTTAAGCTTCCATACATTAAGTGATATCATGCAATACTAGTCTTTCTTTGTCTGGTTTATTCCACTGACAAAAATAGTTTTCAATTTGAATTTGGTTCTGATATAACTAGGCTTTTGGCATCGGTCAAATTGCTTCAACTATAAATTATATCTATTATGAATACTAGATATTTTCAATTATTTTTATGTAATATCATTATTCTTTAAGAACTTAATGTCACCCAAAAGAAACAAATGCAACCTCTGATTCTTCAGAAAAAGAAACAAGTGTTGTTCATTTTGGTACGTATAATTCCCCTTCTCTCTCGGTATAAATGCTGTTCTGCTACAAAGATGAAAACCGATTTCTTCTCCTTGGTATTATTATTCGGGACAAACCCAAGTTTGACCCATCTACTGCTTCTCCTGCTACTGCCTATGAACCTGCACAGGAAACCAAAGGAGAACTGGAACCCTCAGGGAGTCCCCAACAGGGAGGCGGTGATCCCTGCAGAGCATGTCCTCCAGCCAGGATGCTACAAAGGGCAGAACAATGATCCATCGTATGTGAGGCCTTAGCACCTTCTTACTTCGTGAAGCATAATACACGTGAAATGTTAAAAGGTGTTTTTTTTTGACAAAAATTTTCTAGGACACACACACATATTTCAAATGGTTGTGACAGACACTAAATTCTACCCAGTCCAGTCACATGTGTAAAAACAGCGAATTTGATCATAAGAAACATTAAACAAAGTATTTAGAAGAGTAATAAAAGAGATGTTAGGGGATATCCCAGAAAGCACATTTCTTGTTGAGACTCCACTACTTGGGTCAAAGGCTACATCAAACATTCTTAGCCTGCTCTCATCCAAAAGAAATGAAAACTCTTCTTGAGATCAAAACCTAATGTATTAATGATTCTATGGAATACAAGCCAATCATGTATTCTTGGAATACATGATCTTGGAATGTACTGAATACATGAGCCAATCATGATCTTGGAATATCAGCCAAGGGCAAGTAAGCCATCAGGTAAGAAAACGAATCAAAGTTTATGTCCAAGTTTAGCAAAGAAAGAGGGGTAAACTGTTAACATGAGGCAGGAATTATAAATTTTATTCCTCAGCGCTATGATATGTCATATTTCTAACTGAAGTTATAATTTCAAATAATAATAAAAATAGTGAACAAAATAAAAAAGTAGAACAGTAAAAAGCTTCTCAAAGTGTATAACACTGGAAGTATTAAGGCATACAGTTGAGAAAAAATCTGTCTTAGGAAACAATGAACAGGTTCCAAGATCAATAACAGAGACGTAGGAAGTAAATGTGGAGAAGGCACCCCACTCCAGTACTCTTGCCTGGAAAATCCCATGGACGGAGGAGCCTGGTAGGCTGCAGTCCATGGGGTCGCTAAGAGTCGGACACGACTGATCGACTTCACTTCGACTTTTCACTTTCATGCATTGGAGAAGGAAATGGCAACGCACTCCAGTGTTCTTGCCTCGAGAATCCCAGGAATGGTGGGGCCTGATGGCCTGCCATCTATGGGGTCGCACAGAGTCGGACACGACTGAAGCAACTTAGCAGCAGCAGTAAGTAAATGATCAAACTGGTGGAGTCTGGCCTCAACTTGGTTTTCTTTAATTTACTAAATGATATTCAAAGTATAATATAAGACTATTCTTGATATTTTTAATACCACAGATAGTATTTTGTTATATTTTACGACTGATCGTGGTTTATACATTTATGGTTAATATGCATTTACTGTATTTTCTCCATAAATCTTAAACTATGGAAGCCAATGAGAAGGTGAGTTTCATGTAAAAAAAAGTCCAATTATGGCCAACACAGTGCAAGTCATCTAATCTCATGTGAAGCCAGCATCATCAGTGAAACAGAGTATAGCTCAATATTAATAAACTCCATGGGGAAATAAGGACTTACATTATTAGAAAGGGTACTTAGTATAACATATTAGAGTTTTTTCTATTTCTCTCATTAATATAGAAGTGACAGTTAATATATAACAAAAAACAAAAATATAGAAAAATTTTAGATTGTTTCCAAGTTAATGTAGAAAAAAATCTAAAGAATTTCCTGTATAAATAATATGGCAGAACAATGCTATGAGTCTAAATTTACACTTCAAAATATTAATGAATACTAATTAATGGTTTAAAAGTTTTGAAGCAATGATGGAATATACTGATCTGTAATGAATTAGAATTTTGGATATTTCAGACAGTAAAAGCTTAGGAAAAGGGTACATGTTTATATCTAAACAGAATGAGATGTCATTGCCTAAATTAATAATGCAAACTTGAAAAATAGCCCCAGGTTCAAAAGACCAATTATAAAATTCTCTTGTAAACAAATCTATATTCACATTTTTCATGAATAATTATAACTACTAGTATTTCTATACTAATGTTCAATTTGTAAAATGAAAAAATATATTTTCTAATGAAATTTAAATAATACTTTCATTTCTAATGATGGCAACTTACCTGCAAATAAGCACTAATAATGACAATGATAGAAATACTCTACAGGAATAACTTTTATCTATTTATACTAAGCAGAAAAAAATCTAAACATAAAAAAGTATTTAAATATTTAAGCAACAAAATATTATGAAAAGGCAGTGATAAGACAAATATGACCATATCTTCTCGGGAAATATGTGATCATCTTATACATATTTTTATTCTATAGAAATCACACATACTCCAATTTATTTACCTTGTGAAAGAAGATACTTTCTTTGTTGTTGTGAGGTAGACCTGGTAAGCAGTTTGTTCTTCCTATGCTGTGTAGTTAAAACAGTCTTCATGAAGTTAACCATATGCTCATTTAGAAATCTTATTTTCATCAGTTAGAAAACAAAAAGATTTGCTGAAAAGCCTACATTTCATTCACAGTTCCTAACTTTAAGAGTATTCACATATTTGGAAGTTTTTTTTCACTCCTGGTCAAGTTAGCTGGGCTTTGTCTATTTAGTGAAAGTAAATCTAACCATGTACACACAGAAGATAAAACTGTCATAAGAACAGAAACTGTTGAAACCATTTACTTTCAATAACATTCAATTTAAAAGGTTTAAATGAGGACAAAATCACCATTTTATCAAGGACTTACAGCATTTCAAAGGAAATTTGAGAGTGATCACTAGGCATAAATGTCCTGAGTATTAATTCACAGGACAGTAACAACAGTCTTAGAATACACCAGCTCCTCTTCTCGCCGAGCTCAAAGAGGTATGGAAAGGATGGGATCCAGTTAGCGCAAACGCACTGCTCAGTGGAAGTGATGCTGTCTCAAGGAGGTAATTCAAGTAGGGGGACAAGTAGTACAGCCTCAGCCTTGGCAAAAGTATATGATTTCACACCAAGAAAGCCTAACATACTTAGAAATATGTTTCTGCATACAGAGACCCAACCAAAACACAGTACTAACCAGCAAACAAAATTCACACCCCCATCTGGGTACCAACAGCCTGAAAGCATATTTCTACAAATTTCCTCCAAAAAAATCGTATACTGTGCACAAAGATATAGGTTGAAGTACTTTTGGAGCAAAAACCTGAAAACTGTATGACTGTCTAAAAATTTAATAAAAGTTATTGTTATCAATCTAAATTGAGGCCATGCAAATATTAAAATTATAATGAAGGAAAGTGCAGTTTTCAGACCAGGTCTTTTGAAAGTTTAAGGTAGTTCAGCCATTACCTAATGATTAACTTTTTTTAACTTGAAAAACTGTAGAAAAAAAAAAAACCTCCATCATGGCAAGTACTATAAATAAATTTGAACACACTAACAACCTTCAGGGCACTGAAACTCTTGCATTACCTCACTGAACAGTATCTTGAAATGGTCAGGTCAAGTAAAGCCTACAGCCACCTGAAGTCCCAACCGGAGATAAGAATGAAAACAAGGGCTCTGGACAAGTGACCTCAGTCTGTTCCTACCATACGTCAGCAGCGCTTCTGTAAACTGGTACTCAAACCACATGTCTTTCAGAAACGAGTAAGAGGCTGAACGACCTTAGTGAGCCCTGAGCCTCACGGAGCCCAAGTTCCTGACTACGCAGCCCTGCTGAGTGCTCTCTCCAAAGTCATAAACGGGACACGGAGGCTAATGCAACAGCAACTGTGCGCAGTAACCTCTCCCACTGGAGAACTTTCTGCTTATCAAGAGGCTTCTATGATATTTGTCAGTGCTGTAGTAAGTGACTACTGCAGAGTGCAGCTCTGAAATCTGTAACGGGCAGATACCACTTTTATCTATTTTATATATGGGGTCTGTATAAGATCGTGTCTAAAGTAACAGTTCTGCAACTTAAAAACTGTTGTTTGAAACCACAGTTATACAGGATAAATGAAATAAGGTGGTTATACAATTTAAGTGTGAAAATTAAAATTGATCATGAAAGAAACAACTAAAGAAAAAAAAAAAAAGATTCAAAATTTAGGCATAAAGTGCAGACTGAAAGAATAAAATCCTAACAGCTAAAACTGATAATCACCAACTCAATGGACATGAGTTTGACAAACTCTGGGAGATAGTGAAGGACAGGAAAGCCGGGCATGCTGCAGGCCACAGGGTTGCAAAGAGTGGGACACAACTTAGAGACTGAACAAGAGTTATAATTAAGGGAAACTTTATATAAATTTGTAATTGCTTCCATATTTTATAGGAAAGGCAACTACAACATAACCTCTTTAATAAAATAAAATAGCATTTAATACAGTGTGCTTTTTAAAGAATTCATATTATCAGAGTTTTAAATTTTCTATGCCTATCTCTATTTGGATCACCAGTTTACCAAATTTCAAAGATACTACCAGTTTAGTGTTAGGCAAAAAACAGAACTGACAAAAAGCTGAAGGAATGAATAATTGATGAATGAAATATATCTGTAATATCTCTGTACTATTAGATGACCTTCGACAGAAAACTTAATGCAATAATGAGGCTAATAATAGGGATTGTGGCAATACATTTACTGAATGCACAGGCTACATGTGCAGGAATAACAAAAATCTACGTTTTTACAAAGTCTGCAGGTTAAGGTGGAGATCCCAATACGTCATAGGGCAGGCTGCACTGAAGAACTGCCCCCAGTACTTCCATTTCTCCATGCACAGTGGGTCCATGAGACCTTCAGCCCCACGTTTGGCTGATGGAGGCCCTAGGAAGATGGCCCTTGACTGAGTGCACACCCCGTGGTGTCTCACAGGCCACAGTGAGCTCCAAGCACGCTCACGGGCTCCCTGCATAGCGTGATCCAGTCGCAACCCCCATGCCCACTGCACTATCCCCCACGCCCTGGCTGCACGGAACTTGTCACAGAGTAAAAGGGTCACCCTGCACTCCTGCCTCTGCACGCCTGTGCCCTGCAGCCTCTGTGAAGTCACTCTGCAACCTGGCAGATGACAGCCACTGGGGCCTCCGCAAGTGGATGGAGCACTCGTCACCAACACGCTGTCAGCATGGGAACGCCACACTGTGCTGAACCGCCAGCATCGGTGTAGAACACGCATGTGTCTTAAAGTTCTACATCTTCTAAGCCGTGGCTGAAAGACTCTCTACTCCAACAGGACTGAGCTTGCTCCTTCTCTATGCACTCCCCTGGCCTTTTTAAGTGACACCAAACTCTACAAGTATTTACAAAACATTACAAGATGCCCATTATGCTACAATATCCTTAACGGCAGAAAACATCTCTTACATTATCTTCACTGTGTAAATGAGTGCCTCACTCACAGTAGCCGAGATGCCATGGGTATTGAATAATTGATTAATTGGATGGTTCCTTACTTTGAGCAAAGAAAGGAAATCACTTGAATGTCAGGTGTACCAATGAATTAGAAAACCAAAATGTAAGATTACAAAATATGTAAAGAGAATTTTACATTTTGAAAAAGAGTCACCAAAATTAGGTGGTATAATAAACTCCCAACCTAATATGTGAATCATGTTTAAATCATTGTAATTCACGCTCACCAAAAAAAAAAAAAAAAAAAATCCCAACAATTCATTGATGGCGAATTTATAGGATTCTCACCCACCATGATGACACACTTGATTACGCCTGCTTCACAGTGAGTCATTACCTGTAATCGCACCAGGGGCATCTGTAGGGTTTCTCTCCTGTGTGTACCCGCTTGTGCCGTGTCAGGTGAGACTGGGTCGTGGAAGCAAAGTTACACTCGTCACATTTGAAAGGTTTTTCTCCTGTAATAAATCAAGAAGGATTATACATTCCAACTACAAAAATTGGAAATGAAGAGCTTAATCTGTTATTAACAATTGAAAAGACATTTTTTCCATGAAATTTTAAGATCACACATATGTAGGATTTTTGAACATTTATTTGTAGAGTGAGAACCATTAATTTTTATTTCTCTATTAGAACAGAAGCAAGATATTGATCATGTATTCAAACATAACTTACACAAACAGAAACATAAAGCAAAGTACTCATCCACATAAAAATATAAATATCTGGTTTCACACTGAAATTTGGACTCCTTTAACACACTATGTTAAATTAGACCTATTACAAAAGTTTCAGTGAGCTTAAAACCACAGAAAAATATGTAACAAAAATATACTTTGAATATATAGTATAAAACTTAACTAAAATCTTGAAATTAAATAAGAAAAAAACAAAACCAAGCTACAAATTGACACCAGTTTAAAAACTTTTAGAAGCTAAGAGAAATTATAATTCACTAAGTTGAGTAAAAGGTAAAGAGGCCTCAAAGAAACATTTGACATAGTATTTAACAGCACCATAAACTTCACCTTCCTTGTACAGACACACCAGTGTGTGTGTGCTAAGTCATTTAGTCGTGTCTGACTCTTCTGGGACCTCATGGACTGCAGCCCTCCAGGTTCCTCTGTCCATGGGATTTCCCAGACAAGAATACTGGAGTGGGCTTCCATTTCCTCCTCCAGGGGATCAACCCAGGGATCGAACCCTTGTCTCCTGGGTCTCCTGCATTGGCAGGTGGATTCTCTACCACTGAGCGGCCACAGAAGCCTTTAGATACACCAGCTTCATCTGCAGACACAGTTCAGCCCTGGGGTGGTTCAAAGGCCTGCTCAGGACTCATGCCTCTCTGATTGATACGATTTTCTCCACACACACAAACTCAAAGAAGTCAGGTCTGATCAGTTTTTATAATTTCACTAGCTACACTGGCTGGTGAGTACCTGAGATGGGGTGATTTCATTTTCATTAGTGTAAATTTAAACTTAAAAACTGATACTGAATTTACTTGTTTAAAAAAATGTTTTAAGTCTGGAACAGCTTGGGAAAGAAAATCTACTTTTCAATATGCGAAGTTTATCATAACTTAAACAGAGATAATGAATTTAAAGACAAAAAACTGGCCTCTGCCTTGAGATGTCCTAGAAGCGAAAAATATACACAAAATTTCAAACTCCTGGGCAGGGGGGTAGTCGCATGGGGGGAGATAAAATAGGTAAGAACATTATATTGACTTCATGTTGAAGTGATAATGATTTGCATATATTTGGTTGGATTATTTATTTATAGAATATAATTTCCCCTATTATTTTTCCCTGTATGACTGCTGGGAAGCTTAAAAGATGTGTGAAGCTCACATTACATACAAACTAGAGGAAACTCACCATCTCTTCCCCAAAATCACAGTTGTGATGTTCACAAATGCTCTTGTCAATTGACGTTATTCCTAAGAAACTTTACACATAGGATGGATTAATTTTACAAATGTTCAATACTCCACTTACTTCTCAAGTTTTCATTAATAGTTTTATAAGCATACTAGCATATAGAAAATAAGCGATCAAAGAGCTTGGTTTACAATTGCTCTGCATCTATTCAGCCAGCCAACAGCTCTACGTCTGCTTGAAAATCAGAGTGTTTAGAAATACATCCTACATTCTCCTGTTTGTATGGTCCTGCTCATCAGTTTAGTTCAGTTCAGTTCAGTTGCTCAGTCGTGTCCGAATATTTGCGACCCCATGAACTGCAGCACGCCAGGCCTCCCTGTCCATCAGCAACTCTCGGAGTTCACTCAGACTCACGTCCATCGAGTCAGTGATGCCATCCAGCCATCTCATCCTCGGTCGTCCCCTTCTCCTCCTGCCCCCAATCCCTCGCAGCATGAAAGTATTTTCCAATAAGTCAACTCTTCGCATGAGTGGCCAAAGCACTGGAGTTTTAGCTTTAGCATCATTCCTTCCAAAGAAATCTCAGGGCTGATCTCCTTCAGAATGGACTGGTTGGATCTCCTTGCAGTCCAAGGGACTCTCAAGAGTCTTCTCCAACACCACAGTTCAAAAGCATCAGTCCTTCGGCGCTCAGCCTTCTTCACAGTCCAACTCTCACATCCATACATGACCACTGGAAAAACCATAGCCTTGACTAGACGGACCTTTGTTGGCAAAGTAATGTCTCTGCTTTTGAATATGCTATCTAGGTTGGTCATAACTTTTCTTCCAAGGAGTAAGCGTCTTTTAATTTCATGGCTGCAGTCACCATCTGCAGTGATTTTGGAGCCCCGAAAAATAAAGTCTGACACTGCTTCCCCATCTATTTGCCATGAAGTAATGGGACCAGATGCCATATCTTCGTTTTCTGAATGTTGAGCTTTAAGCCAACTTTTTCACTCTCCACTTTTACTTTCATCAAGAGGCTTTTGAGTTCCTCTTCACTTTCTGCCATACGGGTGGTGTCATCTGCATATCTAAGGTTATTGATATTTCTCCCGGCAATCTTGATTCCAGCTTGTGTTTCTTCCAGTCCAGCGTTTCTCATGATGTACTCTGCATAGAAGTTAAATAAGCAGGGTGACAATATATAGCCTTGACATACTCCTTTTCCTATTTGGAACCAGTTTGTTGTTCCATGTCCAGTTCTAACTGTTACTTCCTGACCTGCATACAGATTTCTCAAGAGGCAGGTTAGGTGGTCTGGTATTCCCATCTCTTTCAGAATTTTCCACAGTTTATTGTGATCCACACAGTCAAAGGCTTTGGCATAGTCAATAAAGGAGAAGTAGATGTTTTTCTGGAACTCTCTTGCTTTTCCCATGATCCAGCGGATGTTGGCAATCTGATCTCTGGTTCCTCTGCCTTTTCTAAAACCAGCTTGAACATCAGGAAGTTCACGGTTCATGTATTGCTGAAGCCTAGCTTGGAGAATTTTGAGCATTACTTTACTAGAGTGTGAGATGAGTGCAATTGTGCGGTAGTTTGAGCATTCTTTGGCATTGCCTTTCTTTGGGATTGGAATGAAAACGGCTTTTCCAGTCCTGTGGCCACTGTTGAGTTTTCCAAATTTGCTGGCATATTGAGTGCAGCACTTTCACAGCATCATCCTTCAGGATTTGGAATAGCTCTACTGGAATTCCATCACCTCCACTAGCTTTGTTCGTAGTGATGCTTTCTAAGGCCCACTTGACTTCACATTCCAAGATGTCTGGTTCTAGATGAGTGATCACACCATTGTGATTATCCGGGTTGTGAAGATCCTTTTTGTACCGTTCTTCTGTGTATTCTTGCCATCTCTTCTTAATATCTTCTGCCTCTGTTTCGTCCACACCATTTCTATCCTTTATCGAGCCCACCTTTACATGAAATGTTCCCTTGATATCTCTGATTTTCTTGAAGAGATCTCTAGTCTTTCCCATTCTGTTGTTTTCCTCTAGTTCTTTGCACTGATCACTGAAGAAGGCTTTCTTATCTCTTCTTGCTATTCTTTGGAACTCTGCATTCAGATGCTTGTATCTTTCCTTTTCTCTTTGGCTTTTCACTTCTCTTCTTTTCGCAGCCATTTGTAAGGCTTCCCCAGACAGCCATTTTGCTTTTTTGCATTTATTTTCCATGGGTATGGTCTTGATCCCTATCTCCTGTACAATGTCAGGAGCCTCATTCCATAGTTCATCAGGCACTCTATCAGATCTAGGCCCTTAAATCTATTTCTCACTTCCACTGTATAATCATAAGGGATTTGATTTAGGTCATACCTGAATGGTCTAGCGGTTTTCCCTACTTTCTTCAATTTAAGTCTGAATTTGGTAATAAGGAGTTCATGATCTGAGCCACAGTCAGCTCCTGGTCTTGTTTTTGTTGACTGTATAGAGCTTCTCCATCTTTTGTTGCAGAGAATATAATCAATCTGATTTCGGTGTTGACCACCTGGTGATGTCCATGTGTAGAGTCTTCTCTTGTGTTGTTGGAAGATAAGAATATTTAATGATGCATACACATTTCATCTGACAGTGTTTTGTCTGTCACTGCAGCCCAGGGCAGTAGTTAAAAGAGACAAAAAGACTTCAATCCCAATTCAGGCTTCTTCATATTTCACTCCCTACCTGGTAACCCCTGAGCAAGACCAGGAGGATAAGACACCAAACACAGAGACAATAGTGAGGATACAAGTAGTTAAGACACAGGTCAGATACTTGGCAGGGTGGCCAATAACCAGTGCTTTCATCGTTACTGGGTTTCTCTGGTGGCTCAGACGTAAAGAATCTGCCTGCAAGGCAGGAGACCCAGGTTTGATCCCTCAGTTGAAATCCTGTGGAGAAGGAAATGGCAACCCACAGCAGCAATCTTGCCTGGTTCTCCAAGGACAGAAGAGCCTGGTGGGCCACAGTCCATGGGGTCACAAACAGTCAGACACAATTGAGCGATTAACATTACACTTCTAGGTCTGTCATAGCTTTCTTCCTAACGAGCAAACAATTTTTAACTTCAAGGCTGCAGTCACTGTCTGCAGTGATTTTGGAGCACAAGAAAATAAAATCTGTCACTGTTTCCCCATCTATTTGCCATGAAGTGATGAGACGAGATGCCATGATCCTAGTTTTTTGAAAGCTGAATTTTAAGCCAACTTTTTCACTTTCCTCTTTCATCCTTATCAAGAGGCTCTTCAGTTTCTCTTTGCTTTTTACCATTAGGGTAATGTCATCTGCATATCTGAGGTTATGGATATTTCTCCTGGCAATCTTGATTCCAGCTTGTGATTTTTCCAGCCCAGCATTTTGCATGATGTATTCTGCATATAAGTTAAATAAGCAGAGTGACAATGTATAGCCTTGTCATAGTCCCTTCACAACTTTGAAACACTCCCTTGTTCCATTTCCAGTTCTAACAGTTGCTTCTTAACCTGCATACAGATTTCTCAGGCGATAGGTAAGGTGGTTTGGTATTCCCATCTCTTTAAGAATTTTCCACAATTTGTTGAGATCCACACAGTCAAACTTTTGCACAGTTAATGAAGCAAAAGTAGATGACTTTCTTAGCTGAAATAATCTGAAGTTCGTAGGAAACTGATATTGTATGCAAAAAACTATAAACTGTCTCTTTGTTTAACTTGACAACACAACAGATTAAACTATGTATTAGAAACCTTAAATAATCTATAAGCTGACAGAGAAAAAATATAATGATCTCAAAATAAACTACATAAAATACCAAGCTTCAGCCACTAAAGAAAGGAAGACTTCAGTATGTCTGGGCTCTTGACAGGAGAAGAACTCTGTGTCCATTTACACAGACTACAGTTTATTCAATCTACACATAACAGTTAATCTGTAACTCACTGATTCTATTACATGTTCAATACTATTATTGGAATATGCCCATCAGTATCTTTTTTTTTAATCCAGAAATAATCATTTCTTCTGGAAATTTCAGGTAATTTCTTCAAGAAAATATACTTCAGAAATATAGAAGTTTGTTAGTCTCAATATACAGCTAAATAAGTAAGCAAATTAAACTCAATTTCCAGATTGTAAAATTTGAAAGAAAAGCATACAAATTTTAAATAAGAATTTCCATTTGGTAATATCTGTGAACTGCATGAAATGAGACAGGTGCACTGATTAACGAAAAGTTTCTGATGGACTCACCAAACTGGTTTGGTGCACCGGGAACTGTCCCTCTGAATTGTCTGTCATTCTAAAGCCAGAAGGATCAATAAACCTGTGAGATATTAACTACTTGAGTGATGCTATCTGTGAGTCCACAGGGCTCCCTGAACATGTCCTGCTGGTGTAACTTCCTTTCCGCCTGGTTCCCTAACCTAAGAGTTCATGGTAGTTTAGATAGTGTTACTTTTCCTCCTTTCTTGGACAAGCAGAAATCCTGGGCACAATAACCACCAAGGAACAGTCTGCATCTGAGGCTCTGGGGGCAGAGAGTAAAAGGACAGCGGCACCAGAGCGGCTGCGGATGGACAGCAGTGCCCGTTTGTGCCACCCATCTGTCAGACAGGCCAGCCCTTCCCCTGGAAGTTCGCTCTGCATTCCTTTGGGCAGGCTGGTGGTTATTAAGCCGGCCAAGACTCTTCAACTACACGTGAGGATCTTCTCCTGTGCCCTTGAATCAAGGGGCTCTGACAGGTGATAAAAGTAAATCTCAGAATGGAAGATGTTTTGTGTCGGCCCCCTGGACAGCCTGTATTGCAGTGGGAGTTATTTACACCATTGGGAACGCTTTTGATGCCTACCCCTTTACAAGCTGATTGTAATTTGGGTGGATACTCTGTGGCAAAAAGGTAAACCATGTCAAGGAGGACCACATCAGAAAACCACAGATTTCCAATGAACCCAGCAAATCTGGCCTTGGAAAAAAGAAAAAAGTGTTGTGTGTTGCTTACATATTATAAATCCAGCATAAAAGCTGAGGGCCTAGACTGAGTTGTAGTAAGCTGTCTGGCTGAAGCAAAGAGTCTTAAGAACTGACTTTGGTATTAAAGAATCATGTTTGATTTGTGCCACAGAGGCAGATAAATGCCAAAAAGACAGATGCCTCTGTCTGCGAGACATTGTCCTATATGGTATAAAGTTAATAGCAAAGTAATAAGGAGCCTCTGGACCTGACATAAAATATAAAGTTGTGCCTGCTCGATGCAGGTTCATGATCGATCACCTGTAAACGCCTGTGATCACAGCCTCACCAGCCCCCCTGCGGGGGAAGAGGCGGTGCCGCCATGCTGGTAACGGGCACACAGGGGGTCCACGACCCCCAGGGCCATGCCAGGCCGAGACCATTAGCACGGCAACAGCTCAGGCATCAAAAAATTCAAAACATTAAGAATCAGAAAACCCCACATGAACACATTCTACCATAAACATTCTCAACTTCTCCCAAATAGTAGCCAAGGGTGATTGCCATCTATTGGGCTCTTCCGCCATCTCTTACACTGAATCTCTAAATCACTGGGTTCAAAAAAACGTGATCATACCCCACTACTGTAAACTTAAAACAGAATTTTCTGTTTACAAAGGCTGAGTTTTCAACATTACGTTAACATTGGACATTTTTCAACTCAATAATTTCCCTTACCCCATATAGAAATTTGAAACATATAAACTTACTATCTAAAAGGAATGGCTAGCATTAATTTTCATTGATCTTATACATAACATAATGGGCATTAAAGTGCCTGTAGTTAACTGTTACATATAACATATCAAGAATCAAAATGCACCATAAACTACGTATTTCATGTATCCTAATTTTATGCCATTTTGAGTATAACTACCAAACTCCACCATTCTCACAGTACCCAGTAAAAATCTAATGCTGTTAGAAATTCTATTACTATATGATTTATCATCTAAACTAGAACACTTGTGAGAGTAAAAAGTGGTTTGACTAATAGTTATGAGGGACATCACCAAAACCCAGCACTGTCCCAGGCACATATAATTCAGAAGTTACTTGTAAGATGTATTACAGCATACTGGTAGGTAATCAACTTTAATAATGTTTAAAACTCTTCATCCTTATGTGTTCTTAACCAAAAGTATTTAGTTTATTTTGTTGAATCACTGCAAATGATCATGGAGGGGAAAAAAATGATTCTCTTCAATGTCCTTTATCTATTTAAGTTGCCTCTTCACTGCCTTCCATTCTTAATCACAAAAAAATCTGAAAAAAGACAGTCCTACAACCACATGTGCTTGTTCCACCTGGCAGAGGGACTGCTGGCTACAAGGTCAGGTAGTTGAAGGCAGGGCTCTAGGTGAGCAGGTGAAAAGCACCTAAGAGGTAGGGTGGGCAGGAACACAGGAGAGACTGACTGAGAGGAGGCAAGCGTGAGAGGAAGACGGATGCCCCGGCCTCACAGAGCACCCAAGGCAGGGTCCTGACCACAGAGAAGCCTCTGGGGTATCCTCAGACACTTTTCCCTCCTGTTTAACCTGAATTGACAGAGGACACCTGATCCCCCAAACACGCAGTAGGCCTACTTCATAGATATATAAAGGCAGATGAATTAAAATCCTATTCAAGCAGAATTTTCAGTAGACCCTCAAGTATACAGATTTACAAAAATCGGGAACACAGGTCATGGAGGGCCCGGAACGAACGCTAGGCCCGCGGGCCGGTGGTGGGGAGGGGCGGCCACACTGACCTGTGTGCTGCCGGCGATGCTTGGTGAGGGCGTGCCGGGTCCCGCCCGCAAAGCCACAGAGGTCACACAGGAATGACTTCTCGCCTGTTGCAACAATAAACAGATGAGGGACTGCAGAGGTCACAGATCATTAAAACATATCTATCAAGGCTTTCAGGGTTACTAATTCCTCCAATCAAATGTTTCCATGTAAATATGTCAAATGGGAATGAAATTACCACTGCGGTTTATTGACTGTGATAAAATCTGAAAAGC